>NC_061824.1:4528569-4563569 GCF_019202785.1 Penaeus chinensis
GCGATCACCTGGCTCAGATAAGCTGCAAGATTTACTGCACGGCAGCTCAGGCCAGCACACGGAGTGTCCACCCGCGTGGCCGCCGTGGACATGCCGACATTGGGACATCTCTCACACAAACGCTGTCGGCCGTGTGTCCAGCCCCTCGGCCGAATTCTTACACTTGTCCTACAGCGCTCAGCCGTGTCCTCCAAGCCATGTGGTCCTCCCGCCACACCCATTACAGGCGTCGCAGAAATCCCAAATCTGCGAGTCCTTGAGCGTGAGGGCGCGTAGCGGAGGGCGACTCGAGCATCGTACTCCCGCCAACGGCACAGGCAAACCCAACACAGAATGGAAGAAATCGGAAACCCCTTTATGAAACACGTCTCCTCCGACGGCCCCGCCCTTCGAAAGCCTCCAAAGTACCCCACAGGGCTCAGCGAAGGGCAGGTCAGGCGAAGCAGGGAGGGCAGGCGGCAGTCCTCAGGTCAGCGGCGGTGACAAGGCGACTATTGATTTACATGTTGCGGAGGTTTGCATGCAACGGCAGCCGACTCTGTGTCGCTCACCGGCCAGCAGCGGCGGGGGGCACCTGGCGCCACCTTAGCCAACGCCACCACCGTCGCCGGCCTTCCCGGAACGCCGCTCCTAAAAACTCCGTATAAATAAGTCTCGCTGCTCATGATGGATCACTGGCCCGGGAATGACGGCTGGCCCTGTCTCGGAGGGGCGGCTGGCGCTGCAGGGTGGCAGGGCGATGGCACGCGCCTTGCTCTGGTGGCAGGGTGATGGCACACGCTTGGTTGTGGTGGCAGGGTGATAGCATGAGCTTGGCTGTCGGTGGCAGGCGATGACACTGACATGATTGTGACGGCAGAACGATGAAGGCTTGCTTGAGGGGGCAGAGCAAAGGAACGGACTTAATTTGGTGGCACGGGGATGGCGCAGGGTTGGCTGTGGTGACAGGGCGGTGGCACACGCATGGTTGTGCTGGCAAGGCGGTGGCACACGCTTGATTTCGGTGACAAGGCAATGGCACCGGCCAACTTACAACAGAGACCAGAGCGTGTGGTAGTATGGTTTTGACCATATCGTTGACATAGGTATCATTTAGACAATTGCAATATGCGAAGAGGTTACAGCGATAATAAGAAAAGGAAGATTCAAGAGTATTACCAATGTAAATCAACTCATCTCCAAAAAGAAATCAGGAATAAAAGGTGAAATCCTAGTAAAAAAAAAATCAAAACAAATTATTCATACGCGGAATACGACGTACATGCAAAAATGAAAATGCAGAGGAGGGGGAAATGTACTGGAAATTCACGAGACAAAATAATATAGCAAGTCGGATTTAGCAAACACGTGCACACGCGCGCACGAAAACACAAACAAGGCCGCTGGCATGCTAATCTGCCCATCAACCTATAAACGACAAACATACAAGGGATAAGGGATATATATAGGATATTAATCTATCACGCAAACTTAGTCGCACACACCATACACCCTCTACCACCCCCCTGCCTCCCCTCCCCCTCAACGCGTCCCCCCATCCCTTTGACATGTTCTACTCCTATCTTCCAATATAAATGGGTAAATAAATAAATCTAACCAATCAATTAATAAATATAAATAAAAAAAAACAAATGAAAAAAATATATATACACTTGAAATCGGCCAAAATGAAAGAAGAAAAAAAAGTCAAATCACATTAACAAACAACAACAAACAAAAATATATAAATATCTTTCTCCCTCCAAAGGAATAAATTCACATCAACAGACAGGTTTGTGTCAAGGACCGATTTCATTTTCACTGACCCAAATGCTTTTCTCATTAATCTAGCATGACGGCCTTTACATTTTTTTTTCATTCGCTTTTTTTTTTTAAGGTCAGTAGCAATTCGGGCAACAATTGTACCGTCGGACATGCAACCAATGATTCTGCAAGGGGTATTGGTTTATGTTCCATTATGCAGGTCAGGATGAGGTCGGTGGGGCCGGGGGGTGAAGGGGGAGGGGGAAGGGGAAGGGGGGAGGGGGAAGGGGAAGGGGGGGGAATGGGAGGGGAAGGGGAAAGATGGGGAAGAAATGGAGAAAGCACGGAGAAAGACGAGCTGGCATGAAGGATAAATCTAAATATATATATATATATGTATACATAACATACACAAGTATGAACACGATTAAGCACAGTTCCGCGCGCGAGCGTATACACACACACACAAACACGAACACAAACACACACACATATGGATAATATACTCGCATATCTATTCCGGGAACGGATAGGCACAAGTACATAACGGGGCAACATCATCCCTCGAGAAGAAAAACACAAGTGGAGATAGAAAAGCAAGTACCGAAGAAGGAAACGTAAAGAGGGAACAAAAGAAAGAGAGGACGAAGCTGAGGAAGGAATTAGTACACTAATGATGGAGTAAACGGGGTACACCGACGGTCAGACAAGGGGGTTGGAAGGGGAGGAATGGACACGAATGGACAGAGAGGGAAAGGAAGGGAAGGGGCGGGGAAGGGGCGGGAAAGGAGTTGATAGGGAGAGGGGAGAGGGGAGGGGGGAGGAAATGAGGGAGGAATGAAGGAAAGGGGAAGGGAAGGAGGTTAACGGAGTAAGAAGAGGGGGAGGGGGGAAGAGGGAAGGGAGAGGGAAGGGAGAGGGAAGGGAGAGGGAAGGGAGAGGGAAGGGAGACGGAAGGGAGACGGAAGGGAAGGAGAGAGGGGGGGAGGGAGGGGGAGGCAAGGTGTGCGTGCCGGCTGTGAATTATGCACGGCACCGGACGCCACGCTGCCGCCTCTCCCGCTACGGTTTGCACGCTAACATTTGCTCCCAAAATTCTTATACTTGGTAGCTGTCTTCTGCGACGCATTTCCAAGATAACGAGGCGAGCACTCTCTTCGTGCGCCTCGCCCCATTATGGGTACGGCGCCGGCAGACGCATGGATCGCCCTCCTTACGTGTTTTCTTTTATACATGGCTCGCCTCCACTCCTGGCCTGTCCCTGCAATCGAGTGTCTTGCAGGCACACATGTGTATATGTACATATATACATACATACATACATACATACATACATACATACATACATTCTGTACATGAATGGATGGATGGATGGGTGGATAGATAGATGGATGGATGGATGGATGGATGGATGGATGGATGGATGGATGGATGGATGGATGGATGGATGGATGGATGGATGGATGGATGGATGGATGGATGGATGGATAGATGGATGGATGGATGGATGGATATTGATGTGGATGTGCGTGCATGCGTGTGCAAATGCGTATGCATGTGCGTGCGTGTGCAAATGTGTATACATGCATGCCTGTGCGTAAATAGTTACGGGAATAAAAAAACATTCAACGTTAAGAAAATATGTCCTTTTCCTGACAAACAAATACTTAAATATACCAATAATGCAATTAATAACTCGTAAATGCCCCAAAATATTAGTATATCCAAAAATAAAATTTACATTTCCGCCTGGCAATGCCGATAAAAAATATCCAAAGCTTCTTAATCGTACGTGTTAATCCGCCTGCCGGCCGCTCGCACGGTGTTAATATTCCCCGCCTCCCGCCTCGCTTCATCCTATTCCCAGACCTTCACCTAATATTCATGCAACATTCCCGGCTCTCCTGTCTTGCGGTAATATTCCATTATCTCAGCTGGCGACAGGGTGACATCCCCAACCCCTCCGTTAGTGTCAAGACGCGGCAGTTCCTTAGGCGGCGTCGGCGGCCGGGCGAGACGCCTTGCAGCAGGAAGGCAGGAGAGACCGAGACCGCACAGTGCAATAATTGTGGCTTAAATTACGTGAGCAGTATCCAAGCATCGACCCGCCACCGCCGCCGCCGCCGCCCCTGCCCACCTCCCTGCACGCCCTTGCCCTACCTGTCCCCGTCGCGCCCCTCGCCCTCTCCCTGCCCCTCATAAAATCACACCTCACCCTGTTTATCCCTCTGCAACGCCCTGCTTGCCACTTGCTTGTTCACATCCTTTTCACCCTGGCAACCCTGCTTAGCCCTCGACCCCCTCCCTCTTATCTCTCCCACACTGAATGAGTTGCCTGCGATGAAACAGTAATTACTCCTATACATGTTTTACAAACTGGCGTGTTAATTCGGCGAGGTGAAGATCGTGTGCTCGCAAGAGGATGTAAAATAATTAGTTGTTTCCAGGTAGCATTCTGCGCGCGGGAGAGTGTGAGAGGGGAACCTGGAGTACCTTGAGACGAGCTCTAAGGAAGCAGGGTACGCGCTGTTGTAAAATCCCCGTACACTTCTTGTGGCCATACATGCTGCAGCAGCAGGTGTGCTGCTAAATCGTGTGCTGACAACTCTCTCATTACCAGAAGAATGATCGGCTAAACGACTATTACACCTTCCTCTTTGACATATAATTCCGGTCATTTGTGTGCGAAATCACCACTAAACGGCATAGAAGCGCATGCATGCGCCCACAGATATACACATTAAGCCCTAAAATCGGTCTAAAATACGTATGCGAAACTTCGATGAGCAGAGACCTTTGATCCGATGACCAAGCCCGCTCACATCAGAAGGAAAAGCTAAAGAAATATTATCCCAACACAACTTCCTGTCGTGAAAACTAAGTTCGTGCAAAGCAACCCTCCGCTTACGCCCATGGACCTTAAACGTACCAATAAAAAAGGACGCGAATCGGCCCTGCGTGGACGCAAGAGGGACGCGCCCAGACACGTACAGAGCATGTGGTGTTTACAAACACGGCGAGGGGGAGAGCGCCATTACAGCACTAACTACCCTGCCATAATGTAACACCCCATGTAGCAGAAAGGGGCGCATGCTACGGTTGGCACAGGCGAAATGTAATACACTATCTTTTATTCAATCTCTAGCTTATCTTCCCGCCTGAAATGGGTAACCGGCGGATGCAACCGTTAAATGAAAAGACTCGGAAATTACTTCAGCTGGAGAGCAAGGGAAGGTTCGGGAGGCAGAGGCTCGACAGGTGAGGTGTTCAAGATCTAAATGAAGTTGGGAGGCGAGGAGGGGGAAGGGGGAGGAGGGGAAGGGGGAGGAGGAGGAGGGGAAGGGGGAGGAGGGGAGGGGGAGGAGGGGAGGGAGGAAGGGATGAAGAGGGAAAGGGGGGGAGGGGGAGGGGGAGAGAGAGAGAGAGAGAGAGAGAGAGAGAGAGAGAGAGAGAGAGAGAGAGAGAGAGAGAGAGAGAGAGAGAGAGAGAGAGAGAGAGAGAGAAAGAGAGAGAGAGAGAGAGAGCGAGCGAGCGCTGCGAGGTGACGGCAGGACAGGGCCCGAGGCCGAACCACCTCAGGGCCCACGAATTATCAACCGGAAACAATCCACGGGGGCAGCAGTACAGATCGATTTCGCGGTGCACGGTGGCAGCAGCGAGTGGCGTATCCGACTCCCCCGTGCACCGACGGATCCGCACACAGTGACCCGGCGATTAATCGCCACTGTACTAAAGGGATGGATATCTTCACTCGCCTTCTGTGTGTCTATGCAGGGCCGTTCCCCTTCAATTCTTCAAGGCTGAAGTTCGATCGAGGAAAGTGACTTGTGCGATCTGTAACCTTGAGGTGAACGGACCTCCCTACCACTCGAGGTGATGTATCAGCCTGCCATAGCTTCCGCCTGCAGGTGTCGCCTTACCGTCCAATTCCCCTTTCCTCTCAGTCTTCCCCCTTCCCTTGTTTTTGCCCATTCACCTTCCTTCTTCTTCTCTTCCCTCTTTATATTCCTCAGCTTCAGCTCCATTCCTACTCCTTATCTACTGCATGTCTGAACCCTCATATGCTCAAGTATATCCAGCACAACGCTATCCAACCTCACTGTACAACACCTAATTTCCTTCTCCTTTTCCCCCATTTCTATTCCTTTTGCATTGCCATCTCCTCTTCATTTTCTTCTTCTCTCTCTTTCTCTTCCCATTCCCCTACATATTCTTCTTCTTCTTCTTCTTCTTCTTCTTCTTCTTCTTCTTCTTCTCCTTCTCCTTCTCCTTCTCCTTCTCCTTCTCCTTCTCCTTCTCCTTCTCCTTCTCCTTCTCCTTCTCCTTCTCCTTCTCCTTCTCCTTCTCCTTCTCCTTCTCCTTCTCCTTCTCCTTCTCCTTCTCCTTCTCCTTCTCCTTCTCCTTCTCCTTCTCCTTCTCCTTCTCCTTCTCCTTCTCCTTCTCCTTCTCCTTCTCCTTCTCCTTCTCCTTCTCCTTCTCCTTCTCCTTCTCCTTCTCCTTCTTCTTCTTCTTCTTCTTCTTCTTCTTCTTCTTCTTCTTCTTCTTCTTCTTCTTCTTCTTCTTCTCCTTCTCCTTCTCCTTCTCCTTCTCCTTCTCCTTCTCCTTCTCCTTCTCCTTCTCCTTCTCCTTCTCCTTCTCTTTTTCTTTTTCTTTTTCTTCTTCTTCTTATTCAACCTCCACCACCTCTCCTCTCCCCTCCCCTCCTCCCCGCCCGACACCCACGCCGAGGCTCCCATCAATATGGTTTGCGGTCCGCCATCGCGCACAAGTCCCGCGGTATTGTGGTCCCCGTAATGATCCGTTGCTGAATGATAATGTCGTCAAAACACCTAGTTCACAACTCGCTGTTTACGCTGTTGTGAGTGATCTCCAACCCCCCTCTCCCCTTGTCCCCCCTCCCCACCCTCTTCACCTTCCCTCTTCCCTCTTACCCTTTTCCCCTTCTTTCTCTCCCCTTTCACCTCTTCCTGAGCCTCTATAGCCCCCCCCCTCCCCTCTACTCTTCCCCTTTCTCTTCCTCCTTCCCTCTTCCCTCTTCCCCATACCCTTCGTCCCCTTCTCCTCTCCCCCTTCCCTCTCTCTCTTACTCCCACTCTTCTACGTCCCTCCCCCCCCCCCCCTCCCAGCCACCTACTCCAGCCAACCATTATTTACTAGCCCTTCGATACTAAATACACCCATTCAGACCCGGGTTTCAATGTTCAGTGTACAAAAAAAGCAAGAATTATGTCCTCGACGAATCAATGTGGCGACTTCCTTCAAGAAGCGATTTTGAGAAACCGAGAGAGAAGAAAATATGTTGAATAAATTTCTATAACAAGTCAACGGCAAGTAGGAGTGTGAGGACGAGGGGGAAAGAGTGAAGGGGGAAGGGAGAAGCGATAGGATGAAGGGGGACATAGTTCAAGGTGAAGGGGGGAGAGGGAAAGGGGAAAAGGAGAAGCATGCACGTCGGTGGCATGAATTTGCGAAGCTTCTCCTTAAACGCAACAATTCATACTGTGACTGCCAGTAAAATATACCCTAAAAAACAAACACTCAACCAACCCGATATTTTCTGTGGTCTCTTTTCGGACTAGTCTATTTCTCTCTTCCTCTTCAGTTTTCTTTCTTTCTTTCTCTTTCTCTTTCTCTTTCTCTTTCTCTTTCTCTTTCTCTTTCTCTTTCTCTTTCTCTTTCTCTTTCTCTTTCTCTTTCTCTTTCTCTTTCTCTTTCTCTTTCTCTTTCTCTTTCTCTTTCTCTCTCTCTCTCTCTCTCTCTCTCTCTCTCTCTCTCTCTCTCTCTCTCTCTCTCTCTCTCTCACCTGGCAGGTGTGATGATCGTTATTCCTATAATATTACGAGACAAAGACGCCGTATTTTTGGTTCCGTTCTTATTTACGTTCTCCGCGGCTCATATTTTCACGAATTATCCTCTTGGGCAGTTTGAAGCCAAGACGTCAGGAAAAAGTCCTACGCGTTTTGTTTTGTTTTCGTTTTCTTTTCTAATTATTTTATTTGAAGCAGGTAGTACGTCTCGCCGCAGCAATGTCTAGTTTAATCAATAGTGGATTATGGTTCCTTGTTGGGGGGAGGAGTTGAGGGAATGGAGAGGTGAGAAGGGGTAACGGGGAAGGGGGAAGGGGAAGGGGGAAGGGGGAGGGGGGGAGGGGGAAGGGGGAAGGGGGAAGGGAGAAGGGGAAGGAGGGGGAGGGGGGGAAGATAGAAGGGAGGGGAGGAAGGGGGTAGCTAAAGTACTAACGGAAGGAAGAGGGGGAGGAGGGGAAGCGTCAGCTCCGTGGTGATTGCAAGAGGGGAAGTATTAGTGGTGACAAGGGGGAGTAAAGGGGAGAGGAAGTGGTGGTTGCTAGTTGAATGGGAAGGGAAAATGGCAGCATTTAAAGAGATAGAAGCGTTAAAGATGGATCATAATCCCATGAAGTTTAAAAACAAAGAAAACAAAAATCACAGGTTTGAAGCAGAAGTCCGCAGTCCCACGACGCAAATCATCGCTCGATCTGAACGCCACTGACAATGGCAATCAGTGGGCGGCCTGAGTGAGACAGTCTACGTGATGTCTAAACAACGAGCGACACTGGGCGCGATGGCGTTCCGATTGCGAGGGTCGTAGTGGGCGTGGGCGTGGTTGGCGAGGGTGTAAGGCGGCCTCGCCCCGATGGCGCTGGCGATGGCCCCGAATCCGTGACCCCGATGACCTTCGCCAGGCCGTCGCTCGGGTCGGGAAGGCCCTTCGAGCCAAAGCAACGATGACGTCAAGCCAGTTTAATAAAATTATGAAATAGTGCGAACGCCTTTGGAGCTACAAATCAAACAGAAGTTATAAATTAACTTGTTTGTCTCCCTCTGTCATCGGCGCTTATCACGTTTCCTGCGAGAGCTCAGTCATGGTCGGCCTCGGGACAAGACGGGCAATCGCGGGTCCTTCGGCGCGCTCCATGACAAAGCAGCCGAGTGTGCAAACGGTTTCTCCTTTTCGCTTCGTCTGAGAGATCAGCGCTCACCGTATCCCGGCTAAGGCATTTCGAGCCCTACAGTTGCCAAGTGCAAACCATCCCTGAGGGCCTGAGCTCCACTACCGCCGGGAGCCCTTGATCCATTATCGGCTGCAACCCTCTCGAGTACACCCGGTGCTATTAAACCCCAGATAACTCTTGATAGAGCGCCCCGTGTCTGTAATCCCCGGGAGAAGCGAATCTAGGAACTCTAGCGAGCCGGAGGGCATAATTGCTAGGGCGCCGCGGTGTGTGTTTTCCCGGGTTGCCTGTGCGCCGAAGAACGCGAGGTGCGCCTGACCCATCTCATACGTCTTGCCGGACGCTATCATTACGGAGTGCGCCCGCCCGTGTGGTGGCGCTGCCTCCCCGCACCGGTAATTGAGATGCCCGCTTATGATTGCTTTCTTCGTCATTCCGTATAATCATCACCCACTATATCTCTTCCCACCATTATCCGGGCTTATGTCGCGTTGCCTCCTTCCTATTCGTCATCCTCCCGCGCGGGTCGTCCTGACAGCCAGCAACATCGCCCTCCGCGCGGACGCCCAGTCACTTCTTATCTTCTCGGCGTGTTAAGACTCATCCGCCGTGTCTTCTCGTGTCACTTCGCTTCCCTCTGTCCCTTAATCACTCCGATCCACCTCCTCTTGGACTGCAGCGTCCGTCTTGCGCCACTCTTGCGCTCAACGCTACCGCCGTGAAGGTCCCTCTTATCCTCGCGCCGACACAGGTCAGGGTTATGTTATCTGGGCGCTTCGTCCTTCCTACTCGACTCCCCTATTTCCATAAAACCTTTTCTTCTGATCTTCAACGTCCGCCTTCCTCTTCCACTGCCCTTCTCTTCCTTCCCATTGCCCTTTCTACAGCGTACCATACCCACAACGTATCCCACCAGGCCCCTATCGCACCATACCCCCACCACCTGCCGCGGACTGATCAACAAATGTCATTACCTTTTACCGCCGACCGCCGCTTCAGAACTTTGATTTCTTTTTCATACCTAATATTTTTATTCTATTCGCATATACATTTTGCTGTAATAAAGTGATTGTTTGATACTCTTCTGAAGTCGAATAAAACCGCTGTCTCATCCACGCATACCTGGTATTAGTCGCTGAAACTCCGCGATGGGGAATATTTTAAATTCACTTCCTACTCTGAAAGCGTTTGAAGTGTGGGGGAAGGAGGAGGAGGAGGTAGTTGGCTTTCACTCGAACAAATGAAACGATTAAACCGAAAAGGCAATCAGACATGAAAAAAAAATATAAACGTTCTACTGACTTGATTAAAAAAAAAAAAATTGTGTTATAAGCTTGCCTTCAGTTGCAAACACATGTTCACTCTTCACTCCTCTCCATTCCTTCCTCTCAACCCCCCCCCCCCGATTCCACCCCCCTTCTCCTCCCCATTCCCACCTCTCCCCGCCCCCTCTCCACGTGCGACAGACGACACCCAAAGGATTTAACATAAGTCACACGCAAAACCACTAATGGAATGGTATCGGGAGAGCTGTCACCAATAAGCCCGTGTTTTGGCTTCACGGGATACGCCGATCAGGCTCCCCGTTCTTCAAAAATCGCTCAACACGACTCCTCCGTGTTGCCTCTCGTGCAATGACCAATCCAAGTACAAGCCTGCGAGACATCATCTGAACGCAATCAAACGTGTTTCGAAATCACTTTTGCTCCTGTCATCTAGCATTAGTCGAGCTGAAGTTTCAACCTCGATTTAAATTTCGAACGTTTGAAGAGGCGATAAAAAGGGAAGGATTAACATAAATACTGCATTTTTTTCATTATCAGTTTGCCGTTACTGAGAAAAATGAGAGAGAGGGGGGTGGGGTTTCACTAGAAGTGCAAGTGTCGGTAAGTGTAATGAAAGAAAGGAAGAGAGAAAAGAGAGTGAGAGTGAGTGTGGGAGTGAGTGTGAGAGTAAGAGAGAGCGCAAGAGCGAGAGCGAGAACGAGAACGAGAACGAGAGCGAGAGCGAGAGCGAGAGAGAGAGAGAGAGAGAGAGAGAGAGAGAGAGAGAGAGAGAGAGAGAGAGAGGGCGGGAGAGAGAGAGAGAGAGAGAGAGAGAAGAGAGAGAGAGGGGGGGGGGGAGAGAGAGAGAGAGAGAGAGAGAGAGAGAGAGAGGAGAGAGAGAGAGAGAGAGAGAGAGAGAGAGAGAGAGAGAGAGAGAGAGAGAGAGAGAGAGAGAGAGAGAGAGAGGGAGGGAGGGGGGGAGAGAAGGGGGGGGAGAGAGAGAGAGAGAGAGAGAGAGAGAGAGAGAGAGAGAGAGAGAGAGAGAGAGAGAGAGAGAGAGAGAGAGAGAGAGAGAGAGAGAGAGAGAGAGAGAGATAAGAGAAATAAGAAATATAAGAAAACATAAAGAAAGAAAAGCAGAATCAGGGAGGGAGAACGACAGCAAGACCCCGAAGAGGCGACCAAGACCAGCGGCCGCGCTCGAGGTGGCGGCGGCGGCGGCGGCGGCGGCAGCGAGATCTCGTGACGTCGGGCAGTAAGTCGCTCGGACACAAAAGGAGGACTGAGGGTAGTTAGCTGCCAGCTCTCTCATTACGCCACCTTGATTTACGACCAACACTTTCCCACATATTCAATAGTCGCGTTCAGACGGAGGGGCAGCCGCAAAAAATAATTATTACCCTCCAAACACACTTAAGAGCCACCTGTGCTGTTTGTATTTGCGAAACAGATTATGGATAATCACCACATCCTTTATCAGGGTTTGTGCCCCGAGGCTCCCCCGCCACACTGTACCCCCGGCTTGTCACACCCTTGACTGACACCACACGTTATTTCGAAATTGCAATCTTGTACTTTTATTCATCTTTTCCTATTTTTTTTTTCTTTTTTTTTTTTTTGAGGGGATGCGTGAAACTCGGTAACTGGCGTAATAATCTCAATTAGTTGAGGATACTTCGGCTTAACGAGTAAAAAGAAAAAAAAAGATTACTGGGATAGCTATTCCTTTTACTACTGGAAAATCGTTTCAAGAGATGAATTCTGCAGGCCTGCGGGAAGGAACATGTTCGTGGCGAAAATTAGTATTCGAGTTATGCGACATGAATGAGAAACAAACACATGTCTGAAAAACACACATGTATGCACAGACAGACAGACAGACAGACACACACACACACGCACAGTCGCACACACGCACACACACGAAGAAAAAAAGGGCTCCTTACTCAAATCGGGTTAATGACCAGGATCAACAACAGGGACTCGATCAAGAAGGAGGTCACATGATAGGCAGCCCCGTCCCTGCACCCGCCCCTGCCCCTAACCCTACCCCTACTCCTCCCCCCTCCCGCCCCCCGGAGCCAGGTTAATGTATCATACAGCCGCCGAGGAAGGCCGGCCACCTCCTCCCGCGTTTGTTTTCCTTGTCAGGACTCGCTACTCACTGCAGCGTCACTCAGCTACAGCCTCGCCCACACATTCATACCTGGAAGCAAAAAAAAAGAACAAATTAAAAACGATGCTTAGCAATGATATCACTTTCCATATTTACACTTTATTCAGAAGGCGATTATCAGACAAAAAAAAAAAAAAGGGGGGGGGGGGAGAGAGAAAGAAAGAGAAGAAAGAACTACAGGGGGAAAAAGTCGAGGCGCTTAACAAGTCGGGCCTTGGGCATTATACGGCTGCGGAGGCTGGCAAAATAAGGATTCCAGCATACAAATTAGGTCTATCTCAACTAGGCATCTCGGCTTCTTCGTTAAATTCTCTTAATAGGTCATTTACACCTACGCTCTCCTCCCGCCTGTGCTCGCCTCGTCGGTCTCATTATCTCGCGTCCTGGGATATCTTCGGGGAGTAAAAATACATCATCGACCAACACACGAGCTGGAAAAACAGGTGAATATATATCAACATGGCGCGGCTGCCGTAACGAGCGGGCGGAGGGAGCGACCACGAGGCCCTTTCGCTCTGCACAAGATTAAAGCCAACGTGCGCGCGCCATGTCGGGTCTCGGCTACCGGGTGCCGCGGCGGTCAATTTGCATCTCATTAATATTATCTACACATCGAGCACACGGCCAGATAACACGGGGCACACGGGGGAATATGTGACATAACAAGAGTTACTCGAGGTTCTCGGCGACATGACACCTGTGATCTTCCCACATAAGGACGGCGGCTATTACTCTCTGTCTGTTTCGCTTTGTGTAATACGCTTGTCGTTTTGTCTCGTTCGCAGCCAATAATTAACGAATCGGCCATTGATCTGCACTAGAACCGTATTTAGAAAAGGCATGAATCATAAGCCATATTCTGAATTCATACACGGCCGCACCGCTCTGCAAACCGCTCGGCAGAGAGGAGTTTGGTCAGATATCAGACTGGTCGGCCGCATGGCAGCAGCGACGCGCAGGTCCGCGCTGTCCGAAAAGCCGACCAGTGGCATCGTTATCAGTTAATTAATAGTGCTTGTTAGTGAGACCAACCGGGTGATAAACCCCTTGTCGTCACCTCGCCTCCCCACTAATGACTTGGCGACCCTCGACTCTCCTCCTACTCTGCACTCTGCCAACCCTCTCTCCCGCGCTCTCTTGTGCTACACAAGCTCATTATGAAGCGTCCAGAAGGATTAACGGCTGGTATCCTTGATCCTCCTCCTCCTCCTCCTCCTCCTGCTCCGCCCCTCCTCTCTACCCTGTATTTCTTGGCGTCTGCTCCGTCTGTGCACCCTTCGGGCTCACACGCAAAAAAGAAAACCCTCGCTCCTTAGCCGCACAGCCGTCTGCTCCCCGTCTTCCTTCCTCCTTGTCCGTCGTCCGCATAACTCGTCCGCGCTGCCTCCGCCGCCCATTAGGTGCATCTATCTTCCCTTTGATGATCGTCCTGCCACCTGCATTTACATCCAGTACCCCGAGTCGCATCCTGTTTCCCCCCCCCCCCCTCCCCCCCTGTTACCGATCATTAAGGTTTTTTGTTCCTCGTGATGACTGATATTTACAGCTCCTCAGGTGATGTATCATTGATCTGTCGTTCGGCGCAGATGTCTTCATAAGAGTAAACATCGTGTGATCTTCAGTTCTCTCTCAGGCCCTAATCCGCATCCATTCAGACCAAAATCAAAACACTCCCCGGTCTCCCCTCCAAAGACCAAAATTCAGTCACGTTCCCGCTCGGCATTGTGCCCAGACCCCAATCAAGGTCATTTCCAGACCCAGAATCCCTCACAGTCAGCATCTAGACCCATTCCAGACCCCAATCCCTCTCCCTCCAGACCCCAATCTATCTCCCTCCAGACCCCAATCTCTCTCCCTCCAGAGCCCAATCTCTCTCCCTCCAGACCCCAATTCATCTCCCTCCAGACTCCAATCTCTCTCCCTCCAGACCCCAATCCCTCTCCCTCCAGACCCCAATCTCTCTCCCTCCAGACCCCAATCCCTCTCCCTCCAGACCCCAATCTCTCTCCCTCCAGACCCCAATCTCCCTCCCTCCAGACCCCAATTCATCTCCCTCCAGACCCCAATCCCTCTCCCTCCAGACCCCAATCCCTCTCCCTCCAGACCCCAATCTCTCTCCCTCCAGACCCCAATCTCTCTCCCTCCAGACCCCAATTCATCTCCCTCCAGAGTCCAATCTCTCTCCCTCCAGACCCCAATCCCTCTCCCTCCAGACCCCAATCTCTCTCCCTCCAGACCCCAATTCATCTCCCTCCAGACCCCGATCCCTCTCCCTCCAGACCCCAATCTCTCTCCCTCCAGACCCCGATCCCTCTCCCTCCAGATCCCAATCTCTCTCTCTCCAGACCCCAATCCCTCTCCCTCCAGACCCCAATCCCTCTCCCTCCAGACCCCAATCTCCCTCCCTCTAGACCCCAATCCCAGACCCCAGCAACAGCGAGAGAGAAACGAGAGATCCTACCGAGAACTCTCTACGAGAGGATGGCCGCGGTACTTAAGACGGTAGCCCGGCGAGGAAGCGGAAGTGGTCAGGCGGGACTTGTTCAAATCGTAGCGAAGCGGTAACGTCTTATTCCTAAATAGTAACATGCGGTGATGTGTCACGTGACCCCATTGTAACGCAACGTGTAGTGACGCATCGTAACAAGCCGTCTCAGCTTTTATGCCTTTCGGGAGGAGGGTGTAACGAGGCTCTTTGTAACCACCACGTCAGTCATACACTCCGGGCTGGCAATGGCTGCGAATTTATGGTCTCGGGATAAAGCAGCGGAAGTGTTGAAATGCGCTGTGCAAGTGGGGAATACATTTCATGTTACTGCATCTTAAATCATGTTTACTTTTACGACGTTATTGCACTTCTCGATGTAAATTTGCATATTCGCTTCCTATTAATCACGTGGCAACAGGCAGGCCGTCTGGCTTATAACTCAAGCCACCCTGCCTGCCAGATAACCGCTTCCCCTGACAGCTTATAACCTTGTCACCTTCCCTGCTTGTCGCCAGCTCTGCCAACTCCCCTATCAACTCCCTCTCGAGTTATCATCCCTGCCAGCCCCCTCTCGCAATCTCCCCTGCCAGTCCTCTCTCTCTCCCGTCATCTGTCCTCGCCCTTTCCCCCTTTCACCCCTGCCACGTCCTTGCCAGCCAGCCGTTTCCAGCCTCGGCTCCTGGACCACGGAGGAGAGCGACGCAGTTTCACCGGCCAGAGATATCATCACCAACAAATTACTGGCGCCTAATTTGGTGCCCCTGCCAGTCTCCTAGTAGCAGATATCTCCTCCGTGCGACAAATAATTCTTCGCGTGTCGGATCCTTCTCCTTCCATCTCTCTCTCTCTCTCTCTCTCTCTCTCTCTCTCTCTCTCTCTCTCTCTCTCTCTCTCTCTCTCTCTCTCTCTCTCTCTCTCTCTCTCTTCCTTAGCGGTGCCGTTCAGAAATAGCCCTAAATCAAGCTTTATTTGGTTTTATCATGTATCAGTTCCGCAAGCTCAGTTAGGGCGCAGAGTATGAAGTGGGAGGGAGGGGGTTTTAAAAGGCATATATGCATGCATGCATGCATGCATGTATGTATGTATGTATGTATGTATGTATGTATGTATGTATGTATGTATGTATGTATGTATGTATGTATGTATGTATGTATGCATGTATGTATGTATGCATGTATGTATGCATGTATGTATTATGTATGTATGTATGTATGTATGTATGTATGTATGTATGTATGTATGTATGTATGTATGTATGTATGTATGTATGTATGTATGTATGTATTTATGTATGTATGTATCTATGTATGTATCTATGTATGTATGTTTGTAAGTAAGTAGCGTAAGTAAGTAGCGTAAGTATGTATATGTATGTAAGTATGTACGTATGTATGTGTATGTACGTATGTATGTATGTATGTATGTATGTATGTATGTATGTATGTATGTATGTATGTATGTATGTATGTATGTATGTATGTATGTATGTATGTAAGTAAGTAAGTAAGTAAGTATGTGTGAATATATATATATATATATATATATATATATATATATATATATATCCCTTGAAAACCCATCACACTCCCGTCGCAGCAAAAGACAAATGGCCAGACGCAACAGACGGCAGTCGAAGGGGACATGAGGCGCCCAATCAGACGGTCTGGAGGGCCCGGAGGTGGGCGGTGTGCGGGCGGCGTCCAGGTGCAACGGGCCTGTGACAAGCTGGGGCGGCGCCCTGTTGGCCCACTCGATACCATCGCCTCTCATTTGTTGCGGGCGCATACAGGCCGCCCACGCCCGTCGTCTCGTCGCAGTCTCTCCCCATGGCACGCGGCGCCTCGAGCCTCGCGCGAGCGGATTCGGAATCGAATTCAGTGGCCGACTCAGTCTCACAATAATGCTTTAGCTACACACTCTAACGCTAACGTAAACAAATACACATATTACACACACACACATATTTTCATATACACACTTTTTTTGATTTCCGTTTTCCATTCGAGTTGATTAAATGACAAGCACCGTACAACTATCAAACATAAGCCTTTCCTTAAATCCTAACAACTGACAACTCAGGAGCACTCCGCTCGTGGGCCACGGCAAGCAATCACTTTCACTCCCTATCTCAAGGAAACCCCACCCAAGTGTCTTCTACCGCACAACACTCAAAGCCCCATTCACGGCCCTATCAAACGAAGTCCATTCATGCATTGGAAGTAACCCCATTAAAAATCATCTTTTACAGGTGCCTCCACACAAAGCCTTCTCTGCTGGGACCTGTCCTATCAGCTCTATCTCCCTCGCAGTAACACTAACACCCCTACATACCCATGCACTTAGACAAACATATCGCACCCTCCTTATGCACAACAGTATACCTCCATTCTCTCGTATCCCTGTCATCCGCATACCCCGACCCTCCTGGCCCTGGCCCTCGCCCCTTGCCTCTCCCCCCTCCCTCAGAAGAGGTGCCCTGCAGAGGACAGATGACATGCCAATACCATTTGAGTCACCTTCAGCCCCGCCGTCCACTCGTGTCGCAGCGATATGAGGGCTGGCGTCTTGGCGTCAGCAGACAAAGGCAGACGCAGGGAGGGAAGCCGAGACATGCCTGAGCTGCTCGGGCAGACGCATCGTTTTGACTTCCAGCCTCGACTGACATGCTCTTCACATCTGACACTTTAGTGCATCTCGCCTATCACGATCAGGAATGTGAAGGTGGCGGCTGCAGAAGGAAGGGAAGTGAGCGGGAGAAAGATGAAGGAGGCGTAGAAAAGAGCAAAGAAAACCAGAAACGACGAAACAAAGAAAGATAAAAATAAAACACACACACACACACACACACACACACACACACACACACACACACACACACACACACACACACACACACACACACATGCATGAACAGCATGTATTCTGCACTTACATACAGATACGTACACTTCCCAGCAGCATAATCTGAGGCATACAAAGCCGGCCGCAGAGCAGGAGCGCAGGGGCGACGAGCGAGAGAAGTCGCGATGACTAACGGCGCGACGGCATCTTAGGCTGACATTAACATCACTAAAATAATCGAGGTGTTACTTTACCTTGGGGGAGGAAAACATGGCATCACACAAGACCAACTATTTCGGAACTCCAAGAGAGAGGGAGATTAAAAAATAGATTTATGACGTACAAACAGCCTGAACATGGCGGGCGGCGAGCTAGGTGCACCATACATACATACTAGTGTGGGTGGCACAGTGCCAGAGTGCCACACGTGACCCTAATTAACCCAACCACGCCCATTACTGCGACACTGCCCATAACCGTCAGATGTAAATCTGCAAAGGCCATGTTCACCAAAGTATATCAGAAGCACTTTCGCAAAAAAGCCTATCAAAACCATCAGGTTACATAGGCCTATCGTAGCCCTCCAAAAAGCGAGTTCGGATGAGTGAAGAGACATTCCGGTATGCGAGGAACTCCAACCCGAAGGCGGCGTTCCATTAATGTTGTGGACTATTACCCAGTATCTGCTCATGGCCGCTCGACCTGTGCTCGGCTGTGCCCCCACCTTGATAAACGGCGCGCCCGGGGGAAGGAGGAGGAGGAGGCGAGGGGGAGGGGAAGGGGAAGGAGGAGGAGGGAAGGAGGAGGAGGGAAGGAAGGAAGGGAGGGCAGGAGAGGGAAGGAGGGTACGGAAGAGCAGGTAGGTGAGGGGCGGGGACAAGAGGGGAATGGGACAGGGAGAGGTAGGGTGAGGAGGAGGTTCATAAGTGTATCAAGATGTTCTGTGAAATGTGAAGCCGCCAACGCAGAGGTGGGAGGCTGGTGGTTGGGAGAGGAAGGGAAGGAGGAAGGCACGGAAAATGCTGGGGAGTAAAACCCGAGGCGAGGAAGTGTGGAGTGAGATGGTGAGGCAAGGACAACGATTGGAAGAGGAGGAGGAAAAAGATTGAGATATATATATAAAAAAAAAAAAAAGATAAATCTCTTGGGGGAAAAAAAGAAAAAATACACACATAAAAAACAGCAAATGAAGAACGGCTTAGGAAACGATTAAAACAAACAGGAGAGAGAGAGAGAATCAGACAGAGAATCAGATTCTGAATAAATCACAAGCTAAACGAGCGGATTCCAAAGTAACCGAGGAGGAGCGGAGGCTCGGGATGGAGAGGGGAGAAGAGGGCCTGCAAGGACGAGCCGAGGGGAGAGAGCGTTCCAAGGGACGAAGGAGTGGATAAGGAGCCGAGGGGAGATTTCCAGAGGGGAGGCGACCGAGGCTCCAAGAGGAAGGGAACGGAAGGCTTAGGTTCGAGGCTGAGAGGGCAGAGCTCTTGCCGATGATGCCGATGCTGGCTGAGGCATGTGAAGATGGGAGGGGGAGGATGGAAAGATTGATAGATATGGGATGTAGGGAGAAAGGAGAGAGGGGAGAGGGGAGAGGTTAGGGAGAGGGGATGAGACGGTGGAGGAAGGGTCAGGGGAAACGCAAAAAGGGGGGAGTGGGAAATAAAGAGAAAGAGGGAAAGAGGAGAGAGAGAGAGAGAGAGAGAGAGAGAGAGAGAGAGAGAGAGAGAGAGAGAGAGAGAGAGAGAGAGAGAGAGAGAGAGAGAGACAGGGAGGGAGGGAGGGAGGGGAGGGAGGGGGGAGGGAGGAGGGAGGGAGGGAGGGAGGGAGGGAGGGAGGGAGGGAGGGAGGGAGAGGGAGGGAGAGGGAGAGGGAGAGGGAGAGGGAGAGAGAGAGAGAGAGGAGAGAGAGGAGGGAGGGAAAGGAGGGAGGGTGAGGGAGGGAGGGAGGGAGGAGGGAGGGAGAGAGAGAGAGAGAGAGAGAGAGAGAGAGAGAGAGAGAGAGAGAGAGAGAGAGAGTCAGGGGAGGGAGGGAGGGAGGGGGGGAGGGGGGAGGGGGGGGAGGGGGGAGGGAGGAGGGAGGAGGGAGGGTGGGAGGGAGGAGGGAGGGAGGGAGGAGAGGGAGAGGGAGAGAGGGAGAGGGAGAGAGAGAGAGAGAGAGAGAGTGAGAGAGAGAGAGGAAGAGAGAGGGAGGGATGGAAGGAGGGAGGGAGGAGGGAGGGAGGGAGGGGAGAAAGGTGAGGGAGAGAGAGGAGGGAGAGAGAGAAGAGAGAGAGAGAGAAGAGAGAGAGAGAGAGAGAGGAGAGAGAGAGAGAGAGTAGAGAGAGAGAAGAGAGGTGAGAGAGGGGAGAGAGGTGAGAGAGGTGAGAGAGGTGAGAGAGGAGAGAGAGGAGAGAGAAGGAGAGAAGAGAAAGGAGAGAGAAAGGAGAGAGAGAGAGAGAGAGAGAGAGAGAGAGAGAGAGAGAGAGAGAGAGAGAGAGAGGAGAGATGAGAGAGAGAGAGAGAGAGAGAGAGAGAGAGAAGAGGAGAGATTGAGAGAGAGAGAGAAGAGGAGAGATTGAGAGAGAGAGAAAAGAGGAGAGATTGAGAGAGAGAGAGAAGAGGAGAGATTGAGAGAGAGAGAGAAGAGGAGAGATTGAGAGAGAGAGAGAAGAGGAGAGATTGAGAGAGAGAGAGAAGAGGAGAGATTGAGAGAGAGAGAGAAGAGGCGAGAGAGGGAGAAAAGAGGTGAGAGAAAGAGAAAAGAGAAGAGAGAGAGAGAGAAAAGAGGAGAGAGAGAGAGAAAAGAGGAGAGAGAGAGAGAAAAGAGGAGAGAGAAAGAAAAAAGAGGAGAGAGAGAGAGAGAGAAAAGAGGAGAGAGAGGAGAGAAAAGAGGAGAGAGAGAGAGAGAAAAGAGGAGAGAGAGGAGAGAAAAGAGGAGAGAGAGGAGAGAAAAGAAGGGAAGAGAAGAGAGAAGGGGGGGGGGGGTACACACAAAGGGAAACACAAGAGCCGTGGCAGCCGGCGTGGCACTCGGATGGCATCCTCACACTGGCGGCACTCGGGTGGCAAGGGCGTGGGACTTGGGGAGGGGGGGGATGGCATAAACAAGACGGGTGAGGTAATGTTGTGATGTCAAGCGTGAGCAAGATTTCAGCAAAGTAAAATTCTCAAGACGTCCTGATGTCGACTACGAGACTCAGCCCAGGTGTCTTCAGGAGAGGGGGGGGGGGGGGTATGGAAGAAATGGGAAAATAAGGAGGCAAAGGAAGGACGACAGACAATGAGAATAAGAAAGGGTGTGTGTGGAGGGGGAAGGAAGAAAGGGGGAAGGAAGAAAGGGGGAAGGAAGAAAGGGGGAAGGAAGAAAGAGGATAGAGAAAGAGGGAGAAGGAAAGATGAGGACGACAGACTATGGGAATAAGAAAGGGGTCAAGGAGGGAGAGCGGAGAGAAGGAGAGCGGAGAGATGGGAAGAGGAGAAAAGTGGGGATGAGAGGAAAGGAGAAGAGAAGAAAGGAGGAGAGGAGAGAGGAAAATAGAGAAGTGAAAGGGCGAAAGACTAAAAAACAAATGTGGTGTTTATAAAAAATAATCGTCAAAGTCCAGACAGAAGGCACGCTAAATAAAGACGGAGGAACGAATCACTGCAGAATAAAATACTAATCTGTATTTATTCAACGCGGGTGGCAGTAGGTAGTGGTGGGCGTAAGCGTGTCAACAGAGGGCGGGTGAGGGCGGCGGCGACGGCACTAGTGGCGGTGGCAAAGACAGCATCTGGCACTGTGTCAACTCCTGTGTCTGCTATCCCCACCTCCGTCCTGACACCAATACTACCTCCATATTCCCTGCCTGACATCAGTTCGACCACCACCTATTCCGTCGCTGCGACCGACACTCGATGACGCAAAACACAACCACAACATTCCTCCACTGGCACTCGTCGGCGCTAAAAATACCCCAGCCGATACTAAAGACGTTTGCCGCTCGGAGCTTGAATCATCGGGCACTGCGGTGCACTCGCCCATTCCTCCACGGCGAACGAACGGCACCAACAAAGAAAGGAATCGCCACCTCGAATGGTAAAAAAAAAAATAAATAAAAAAAAACAAAGAGTAAAATCACCCGAGCATACTCATCCAAGAACCATTAACCGGAGCCACGAAAACACCCACCCCGCACCTCTGCCAGAAACTGCCTCCCTCGTGTGCCGCCCAATGCCTCCTCCTCCCCACCCTCCGCCCACACTTCCCCCTCCAACCTTCACCATCCCCACTCCCCTTGCCCATCGACCGGGACACACCCTTGACTCTTTGTGTCGCAGAAAACTACACCTACTTTCCTCTCAGCTGACACTAGTGGCTTGTCAGTCTACACGACTTCCGTCGGCGCTTTTAATAAACTCTTGTACTAGATTTACCCTCTCTTGCATGCATTTAATTTGCCTACGTCAAGCAAGTTTTCATGAGGGGGAAGCACACAATTGGGGCCCAAATTTTACTGACCAGGGAGCAGGGGCAATGAGGAAAGGGGAAGAGGGGAGGAAGGGGGAGGAGAAAGGGGGAGAAAGAAAGAAGGGGAAAGGGGGAAGAAAGGGGATCAAGAGGGGAGGTAGAGGGGAGAGAAGAAGAGGAAAGGGAGGGGGAAGAGGGGGTAAAAGGGGGGAAAAGGAGGAAGGGGGAGGGGGAAAGGAAGGAGAGGAAGGAAGGGAAAGAGAGGGGGGGAAGAAAAAGAAAGGAAGGGGAGAGAAAGGGGGAGGGGGAGGGAGGAAGAAAAGGAGAAGGGGGAGGGGGAGGGGGAGGGAGAGGAAAAGGGAGGAGGGAGAGGAAAAGGGAGAGGGAGGAGGGGGGAGGAGAGAGGATAGGGAGGGAGGGGGGAGGAGAGGGAGGGGAGAGAGGAGAGAGAGAGAGAGGAGAGATGGAAGGAGTGGGAGAGAAAGGAGGAGGAGGAGGGAAAGAAGGGAGACAGAGCATAAAAGATTGGGGGAAAGAGGGAGAGAGAGGAGCGAACTAAAAACTCTCTCCCAAACCACGGCTCCCACGTAAATCCCGAAACGCCGAGGAAACATACAACGGATTCCACCCCAGACCCTACACCTGCAGCATTTTCCCCTTTCCATTAAAGTTTTTTCAGAAAAAAAATACAGAAATCTAAACTCAAGAAGTTATAAGATTCCTTCCTCTAGGGAAACCCTACTTTAACGTAATGGCGCAGAAAATTTTTGCGCGCGGGGGGGCAGCGCTAGATGACGCAAAGAGCCAGCCCCTGTTTTTTTGTGTCACAGTGTGACCGGTGTGCCCCTTTCCACCCCCGCGTCCCGACCATTACCCCCCCCCCTGTCATAAACTTTAAGTGGGGGGGGGGGGGATGGGGGGGGGGAAGAGAGGGGGTTAGGGAGGGGGGGGAGGGGAAGGGAGGGGAGTGCATTCTTCGAGTCACAGCACACAGCTCCAGGCATCTCCTTCCCCGCTTGGCAAACAGTTTCGGGTTTCGAGAGTGACGGCAGTTTAGTCACGGCGCCCACGACAAAGGCCTCTTGTGTTGGTCTCTTCTTCATAACTACAACCTCTCTATCCTGCCCCCCCCCCCTCCTTTTCCGTATCCCCTCCTCTGCCCTTTCGGCCCTACCCCATACCTTATTTTTTCGGGTACTTTCTCATATCTGCTTTCAGAAATTGAAAATCGGGTCGAAAGCCCGCAGATTGTTTCACCTGGACGCGGCTTGCACGAAGATATTTTGCAACTAATTGAGATTTTTAACCAGTAAAAATTTTCAATAATAGCGTTACGTTTTTTAGGGGTGTATTTTGGTTGCGTTCGGCGGTTGTGTGTGTGTGGGTGTGGTGTGTGTGGTTATGTGTGTGGGGGTGGGGGTGTGTGTGTGTGTTTTGGGTTTGTGTGGTGTGTCGTGTTTTTGGGTGGGGGTGGGGGTGTTTTGGGGGGGATTAGTGGTGGTGGTTGGGTGAGGTGGGGGGGTGTTTGGGGGAAAGGAGTGTAAGTGGTGGGAGTGAGGGTGAGATTTGGGGGTGAGGAGTGTTGTGTTAGTGATTGGGAGGAGTGTTATGAGGGGTGGGTGGGGTGAGGGAGTGAGGGTGAGTGTGGGTGGGTGGGGGGGGTGGGTGGTGGGGAGTGAGGGGGTGAGTGTGGGGGGAGTGAGTGATGAGTGGTGTTAGTGAGGTGTGGGAGTGGGATTTGGGTTAGTTGAGAGAGTGAGAGAAAGTGAGGGGGTGTGTGTGTGTGAGGGTGTGTCGTTTGTATTTTTTGGGTTTTTTGATTTTGGGATATTAGAGTGTTAAGTGGGGGGTAGTCTATTATTGTTAACGGAGAAAGTCTAATTTTTGGGAAACGCTATAGGACGAGGAGAGAGGAGGGGAGGGGGGGGGGAGGTGGAAAGGGGAAAGGGGAAAGAGGAAGGGAAAGAGGAGAGGAAGAGAAAAAGGGAAGGGGGGGAAAAAGGGGCGGGGGGAGGAAGGAAAAAGGAGGAGGAGGAGGGGAGGAGGAGGAGGGGGGGGAGGGAGGGGAGGAGGGCGAGGAGGGAAGGGGGGAGGGTCGGGCTGAGGTCGGCGGGGATCGGCCCGCGCGGAGAATAAGAAGAAGAATAGCAAGGAAATTTAAAAAGCCCCTTCTCCTTTTTACCCTTTCATTTCTCCTCCTTTCTCCTTCCTTTCCCCCCCTTTCTCTTCCAAATTTTGCTCCCTTCACCTTTTCTCCTTTTCTCCTCCTTCCCCTTCTCCCCTTTCTCCATCCTTACTTCCTTTCCTCCTTCTCCTCTTCTCTTCTTCCTCCTTCTACCTCCTTCTCCTCTTTCCTCCTTTTCTTCTTTTCCTTCTCCTACTTCTCCTCCCTTTTTCCAACCCCCTTCTCACCTTCAATCCTCCTTTTTTCCCACCATCATTCCCGGGTTTATCCATCATCCGTTACGTGTTCCCCGCGCCCCGCCTCCCTGAACAAGAACGAATCAAGTCAAAATCAATTTCAAAATCCCCCGACTGCTCCACGCTCCACCTCCTTGACCCCCCCGAAACCCCCCCCCCCCCCCCACCCAAACCTCATTGCGAATGCAGCGTGAGGGATTACGATTAGTTAAACCTTAATTGCATCCCCGTATTGCATGTAATGAGTGAATCTCGCGAGAGCTTAAACCACAGAGCTTACCATTACGGGGGCCTGTTTATCGTCCCAATCTCCCTAACTTCGGCAAATCTTATCTACGGTAATGTGGCTTATCGCATCGACCGATACGTTACAATCCTGGCCCGGCCGCCAACACGGAGATCTCTCTATTTCTTTTTCGAAATCTTGAGCTTCGGCGCCGCAAACAACGTTAATTTTGTCGATAACGTCAGTACTAATATCCCTCGCCTTTTAAAAACAATACCCTAATTAAGCGCTATTTTGATTTCCCAAATTTCTCACAAGATGGAAGTGCCGAAGCCTAAACCGAGGCCAGTTAATGACGAATTTTCGTAGATTAAGCGACTGCGGTGGTACGCGTTAACCTGCCAACGGATCCCGAGAAACAATAAAATGAACAATGTGCTCACTAAAGCTTCCGAGGACCAGCAGGAAAAGGAGCAGGAGGGAGGGGGAGGGGGCAGCAGGTGGCGGAGAAGCTCGGTTGGCCAAACAAACAGGCGGCCAAACAGGCAAACCCTTTTTTTTCCAGGGGGCGCCCTGGTGAGAGGACCTGTGTTTCCCCTGCGCCACGCCCCGCACCCCTCTCTTTTTCCTTTTTTCCTCAACGCACTTGAAAAACCATTTTATGCTTTCCTCCGCGCAAATTTCCCTTGGGACGGAGTTTGGGATAATCTTTCCATATGTATTTCCTTCATAATCCCACCATCGCTCAAATCTGTAACGAGTGAGAAAATGACCATGACGGCCAGACACTTCCCGCCCATAGCAAGAAGAGAGAGTAATGGAGGCGCCAAACCCGCGTTATATCGTCTCCTATTCGCCCTGGCTTCCGGGAGATCAAAAACATGTGTTCATTTGTTCATCCCTGAAAAAGTCTTGAACATTATCCACCGTGAAACAAGAAGTTCATTATACAATGACGTCACGTTAGAGGGATCTTAAATTGATTTTTGAGACTAAGAGAGTGAGAGAGTTACTTGTGACGGAAGGGGCGGACCCCGTGTAAAAGGGGACAGCTTGGTGCGAGACCAGTAGCGCGGGATGACATTGGGACTGACACGACACTCATTTGTCCTCGATTTTCAGATCCTACTTGTCCTATAATGTATTTATACATTTATAGTTCGGCCAGGTGCTAAGAAATTACATTCCAAAAAAGCAGAAGCAAAAGCAAACAGAAAAAAATTTAAACATTTAAAAAAAATGAAAGACTCGGCATCCACTCGCTTTTAACAATCATGAGAAAAATACCGAAAGCTGAAAGTTATTTTCCAAGTCGGATAATAAAAATTTTCCGTTTTTTTGTGCCCATTTTAAATGCAAGGGTTTTGAAATCTCGTCGATCCTACCGAAAATCCCCCCGAAGGGAGAACTAATGCGAAAGCCTTAAAAAGAGAAGTTTAAGACCGGAAAGGGGTTGGAAGGAAGGAAAATTTTTAAAAAAAAAAAACCCCGAGAAAGAAGAGGGAAAAAGGCAAGGAAAACAAAAGAAAAAAAAAGAAAAAAAGGGAAAAATTGAGAGGGATACGGGAAGGGAGAGGAGAGAGGGGAAGGCGGAAATTGAGGATTGTGGGTGAGGGGGGAAGGGGGGAAGGGGGAAGGGGGGAGGGGAGGGGAAGAGAGAGAAGAGGAGAGAAATAAGGGCGAGAAAAGTTGGGATAAGGGGGGAAGGGAGGGGGAGGGGGAGGGGCCCTTTCGGGAAAAAGGGGGAAGAATGGGGGGGAAAAATTTAAGAGGGGAGAGGGGAAAGAACGATGGAGGGAAGAGGAAGTTGGAGGAAAATGTGAGAGAGAGAGGTAAGGGAGAGGAGAGGGATAGGGAGGTGGGGAAAGAGGGGAGGGGAAGGGAGAGGGGGGGGGGGAAGAGGGAGGGGGGGAGAGAGGGGGGGGGACGAGGAGAGGAGAGGAGAGAGAGAGGAGAGCGAGAGGAGAGGTGAGAGGAGGAGGAGAGAAGAAAAATTAAAAGGATGAGTGGGGGGGGGAGGGGGGGGGGGGGGGATGGGAAAAGAGGAAAAGGGGTCGGGGGGGGGGAGGGGGGGGGGGAAAAGGGGGGAGGGGGAGGGAGGGAGGGGGGGAAGGGAGGGGGGGAGGGGGGGGATGAAAAGGGGGAAAAAGGAGAGAATATGAAAAAAGGAAGAAGGGGGGAAAGAGAGAGAGAGATGAAGAAAAGGAAAGGGGGAAGGGAAAAGGGAAAAGGGAAAAGGGGAAAAAAGGGCAAGAAAGGAGTTATTTTAAAAAGGTTAGGGGGAGGGGGGGAGGGGGGGGGGGGGGGGAAGGGGTAAGGGAAGAAGGGTTGGAAGAGGGGAGGAAAAAGGAAGAGGAGAGAGGTGGGGGGGGGGAAGAAAAGATGGGGGGGAAGGGGGAAGGGGGGGAGAAGCAAAGGGGGGGGGGGAAGGGGGGAGGGCGGGGGGGAAAAGGGGGGAAAAGATGAGAAGGGGAGAGAGATAGAGGGGAAGGGGAAGGGAAGGGGAGGGGAAAGGGGGAAGGTAGGGGGAGGGGGAGAAGAGAGGACGGGACGGGGAGAAGAGAGGAGAGGAGAGGAGAGGAGAGGAGAGGAGAGGCGAGAAGGGGAGGGGAGGGGATAGGAGGGGAAGGGGAGGGAGAGAGGAGGGGAGAGGAAAAAAGAAGGGACAAGAGGACAGGAGAGGAGCGAGGAGATGAAAACAAGAAGAATAAATACAAAGGGACCACGGGTGAGAGAGGAAAAATCAAGGTAAATCATCAAGACAAAAAAGGGTCACATACGCAATTCGGGGGAAAAAAGTGCACCTATGGAACGACGCCCACTAATGTACTTCATATAAAACTCCAGATCAACGAGGAATTTTCAGGAGATTAGGGGAAATGATCAGTGTTTGCGAGAAAAGAGGTGTGAAAAAGAAAAAGGGAGGGAAAATTTTTAATGTGGAGGTAGGGGAATGGCGCCCCTGGGGCCCGTACGGCAGAAGAGAGGGTTTTGGCAGGGAAGACCTGGCAGGGTGGAGGAGGCTAAACGGGGAAAAAAAAAACAGGGCAGACATTTAGCACAAGGATTTCCAACCACTGGGCAAAACTGGGGGAGAGCAGAGGCAGAGACCCAATCGAAGGGACATTGGAGAGGTAGGGACGAGATCTAGGGGCTTGGCGGGGGCTGAGGTAGGAGGGTAAAGGGGGGGGGGTTAGGGAGAGAGGAGGGGCCAGGCCGGATTAGGGGACAGACCGGGGCTGAACACCTTTATGCGACTCACACGATTATTCTCCAGGTGTTGTGGATTAGGTCGGAGGTGCAACGTAGGTTACCTTATTACAAGGCCCCACTAAAACCAGCCCGCAAAACAAACACTAATTCTCTTTTTTCTTCTCTCTCCCCTCCCCAGCCGGGGGCCGGGACCTTCGCGTCCTCGCTCACTTTCTCATTTCCCATGTGTCTCATACCGAATGGGGGTTTTCTCGTCACCCCTTTACCTGGTAAAAGCCTCATGATTTCCTCACTCTCTCCTACCCTTTTTCTTTTGTTTTTTTTCGTCTCCCTTCTTTTTTTAAATTTCCATTGTCTGTTGCCTGTCTATGTATCTAATCATCTTTCAGTCTGTCTGTCTGGGGAAGGGAAAGAGGACGGAAGGTGAGAAAGGGGAGGGAGAAAAAGGAGGAGAAGAAAAGGGAGAAGGGAAGGAGAAGAGAAAGGGAGATGGAAAGGGAAGGAAAGGCAAGGATGAGAAAGGGAGATGGAAAGGGAAGGAAAGGCAAGGATGGAAGGGGAGAGGAGGGAGGGGAAGGGGGGAAGAGAGAGAAATTAGAAGAAGAGAAGGATGGAGACAAGAAAGAATTATGGGTGAGGGATGAAACAAGAAACATGATTCGAATCGACTAAAATCCGAAGCGAAGACACGAGAAGGGAAGAGAGGAAAAAAATGCAAATGCACACAACGAACAAATACACGCGCACGCACACAACTTAAAACCCGTGCATTCTTCCACTTTTAGCCGCACAGGGACCCAAAATTTCTTTTTTGTGGTCACGAAAAAAAAAAAAAACCAAGAAAATTTTAGAAAAATCTTTTACAATGGTTTGCATTTTTGGGAGTAAAAAACCCGCTACAAGAAAGTTCTCGACCATAATACCTCTTATTTCACGGTCCCTCCGCGGTCCGCGAATGATCTGCCGGGTTCATTTATTAACCACCAATCTTATCTCGGCTTCCGACTTGGTTTGCAAAGATTCACCCAAAAAGCGCAACCGGGAGTTTTTCCCCTTGGGGCGGTTTGTACCACAGGGGGACTCTTTGCACTGTTTTCGGGTCAGCGTCCTACGGGTGCAGGGCGATAGCGACAGCCACATAAACCCAGACGGTGTTAGAGACACTCTCAACTAGCCATCAGGCGACCGAAATCCCTTGTCCAAATCGGCCCCAAAGCCAGGACACACTACCACGCCGCTCCTGCCGCCGCCGCATGAGCCCGTGAGAGAGCCAGCCGCGAGCACGAGGCGTCCTTTAAGAGCCCTCATCCACTAAGTATCGCCTGGCGACTCTCTCCCGCCGAATCATTAACCGGAGCCTTGTTAGTGTCCGCACCCGGGATGGCTACTGGCGGCGGGGAGTGGGTGGGGGAGGGGGGACGGTGGAGAGGGGGGCAGGGCGGGGGAAGACACTTTTATCTGATGCTCCCGTGTCCACAACCTGCTCCTGTCGCCCCTGCAGCCCCTACCACGTCTTATCGCTCGCTGGGAGAAGGAGCGCTTGAAAGACACGCTGGCGTAGGACCTCGCGGGGGAGAGGAGACGTATGCGGAAGGGAAAGAAAATGAGGGCAATCATGGTTGGGATCCAAAGGGTAAAGAAGAACTTTTTTAAAGGTTTGGGTGTGGGTTTGTAGGGGGGGGGGGGGGCAGGGATCACCAGGTTAGAGGTTAGAGGGAAAGTTAGTCCTGGGTGTTTCGCCCGACCACAATGCAAACAAATCGTAAACGTAAACACAACATAACATCAATGTTTTCATGTCTTGCGTTCGCTATCACCGAAGATTCCCGAATTATTGCATGAATTAATGCGAATAAATACCCCCGACACTCGAGACCGGTCAGGGCGTAATCAGAAAGACTGAAAAAAAAAGGATCACTGCAGTTTACGTTGGGCGTTGGGGAAAAATGATTAGAAAAAAGGAAAGAATTTTTTTGGGGGTGAGCAGATCCACAAGGCTTTGTCAGTTAATCTGGGGTTGAAGCAGCGAGGCGTCTAAACTGAAGCCGAGTACACGGCGAGAGCGCTGAAGGCGGGCGGGAGGGCGGGCGGCCAGAGGGAGCAGTGATAGGGAAAGGGGGGAAACAGTGAAAAGGATGTTGTTCTGCTCATGTCAAAAAAGATGCAGCCGACGATGGGCGCACAGGCTTATTTGTTTACACTCACCACCCCCCCCGCCCTCCGGGCCCCCACACACCTATCCCGCGGCCCTAAATTTACCATGCCCCCCCCCACGCCTGACAGCCCAGTCCCCTTTTCGGTAAGCTAATACTGACGCGCGGACGCACACAAAAACAGAATGGGCCCCGGGACATGCCGCCGGGAAAGCAGCACGCACACAGGGCATACAGAGAAAGAAAGAAAGAGGAGAGAGAGAAAGGAGAGAGAGGAGAGGAGAGAGAGAGAGAGTGAGAGAGGGAGAGAGAGACTGGGAGAGAGAGAGAGGAGAGAGAGACGGGGGGAGAGAGAGAGAGAGGGAGAGAGAGAGTGAGAGAGAGAGAGAGAGGAGAAGGGGAGATGAGGAGGAGAGAGAGAGAGAGAGAGGAGAAAGAGAGAAAGAGAGACGAGAGAGAGAGTGGAGGGAGAGAGAGAGGAGTGAGGAAGAGAGGAGAGGGAGGGAGAGGAGAGGAGAGGGGGAAAAGAGAGGAGAGAGAGAGAGAAAAAAAAGAGAGAGTGAGAGAGAGAGAGAAAGAGAGAAGAAAGAGAGAAAGAGAGAGATGAGAGAGAGAGAGATGGAGAGATTTTGGAGTGAGAGAGATTGAGAGAGACGAGATTGAGACGGGGATGTAATGGAGATGATGCTGGGTCGAGTTGGGGAGATATTGGTGTGGATGAGATTTGAAGAGGATGTGATAAGATGTGTGTCGATGGGTTTGAAGATGACGGAGACGAGGAGAATGACGAGAGGGGGGGGGGAACGAAGAGGGGAAGGGGGGGGAAGGGGGGGGTAGGAAAGGGGAAGAAAGAGAGAAAAGATGAAAGAGAACAGACGAGTAGACGAGAGAAGAGAGAGAGAGGAGAGGTGTGGAGAGAGGGAGAAGAGTGGAGGAGAGGGAGGAGAGACGAGAGAGAGCAAAAGAGAGAGAGAGAGAGAAAGAGAGAGAGTGAGGAATGGAGAGATGTATGAGATGATGATGGGAAGAGAGAGAGAGAGAGAGAGGAGAGAGAGATGAGAGAGGAGAAGGGTCTTTGAGAGAGAGAGACGAGAGAAACAGGAGTAACAAAGAACAGTTTTAGTATAGAGTGACAAACCTTCTCTCAGGCGACGAAGCGACACAAACAAACGTTACCAAACGTCTGGAAACATACCTGAAAAGAGAGAAAAAAGGCATAAGCAAACAACGAATACGTAACAGAATACAGGGAGATAAATTGCAAGAGGAGTCCATTGGTCTTACATTCTAACATTAATGTACTTAATTTGCTTGAATATTCAAGATAAGCTAATCCTCTTGGACAAATAAATAAATAAGAGTGACGTCATTGGGGCCATGTGAGCGCCGTTGTCCGTAGGAGACACTGCAGCCCCCCTTCTCCCCCTTCCCTTCCCTCCCCCCTCTCCTCCCCCCTCTCCTCCCCCCTCCCCTCCCTTCCAACTCCTCTCTTCTCTTCTTCTTCTTCTTCTTCTTCTTCTCTTCTTCTTCATTTCTTCTTCTTCTTCTTCTTTCTTTCTTCTTCTTCCTCTATTCCTCCTCTTCCCCCCTACCCCTTCCCTTCACCCCCCCTCCCTCCCTTTCCAACTTCCCCTTCCCTTCTTCCCCCTCCCCCCTCCCATTCTCCCATTCCCTGTCTTCCTACCCTCCCCCCACACTCCCACACAATAACTGACCAATCGGGATACATCTGACGTCTCTCCAACATGCTCTTAAACTGGTAACTCTGATTCTGGTATTTACTCAGAGTCCTGCCGGTTATGACTAATCTCCTCCCTCCCTTTCTCCCTCATTCTATCTTTCTTTCTTTCATTTTTTTTTTCTTTTTTTTCTTCTTTCTATATCTCTCCTTTTGATGTACAGGATAAATTTGTGTGTATATGAATACATTGTGTTGGTGGGTGATGTGTGTGTGTTTTGTGATTTTACTCTTTGTGTTCGAGTTTTGTGTGTGTGGTGTGTGTGCTCGTTTTTGTGTGTGTGTTCTTGTGTGTGTGTGTGTGTGCTTTAGCTGTGTGTGTGCATAGATTGAGTAATTATTACTAACGAATTTAAAATTAACTTATTTATAGATATTATAGGTATTAATTTAATAAAAAAGTACATGTATAAAAATACATTAATACATGTCTATACACATATATATATATAAATACATATAAATAGACATACATACATATGCATATATATATACATATGTACATATATATAAATCGTAGAAACGTACTTATTTCATTTCAGGGTCATGTCCCCCGCGTTAACTCTCCCGTGGGTTCTAGACTCCTCGTGAACACTTTCTCCCCTGGGATTCACCCCCACCCCCCACTCACTGTCGCCGCCGCTACCAGCTCCTCCTCCCTCACCTCACCACTACCTCATTTCTTCCTAGATCGCTCCCTCCACCTTACCCTCAACCACCTCCTTCTCCAGCTCCACCTCTTGCACTCGCATTGCCCAGCTCTATCTCTGCCTCGAGGAGCCCAACACCAAGGCCCCATTCAAGAACGGGCGCGGCAGGGGGTGGGGTGACGGTTAGGTGGACATGCCAGTGTTGACAAGGGCGACGCGAGACGGTCATAGGCCCTTGAAGGGCTAGAATTTTCGTCCACATATTCTTCACCTTTACACAGACACCTGCGCTCACAGACACCCAAAATCTAATTCAGAAACGGAATAATTCGCCCCTTACGGTCCCCATATCAGAGCCCCCCCCCCGTTCTTTTCCTACCATACACGCCACCTCACCTCCTACCTCCCACCAACCCACACACACACACACATCACCCTCACCTACCCACCCCCACCCTCCCCGCGGCTGTCTTCCATCGCCCCTCGTTGGCTTGTCTCCGCGCATTCTTCCCCCAAACGCTGAAACAATTTACTTCCCTTTCGAACGTACATACGCGTCATGGCGAGATTATGGCCTCCCACCTTCCCGCGTGCGAGAGAGGTTCCCTTCCCCTGCAATCCCGGTCCATAAAAGTGTGTTGCATCATAGCACACGGGGCACCTCCGCCGCCCGCCCTCTGCTCAGCCCTCCTCCGCTACACATAAAACTCTAATATTTATCGTGTTGTTAGAGTGTGTAGCAACACTAGCGGAGAGATGGGGGGTCGGGGGTCCGTTGATTTGGTGCCAAAAGTATGCTATAGGATCTCTGGCCCTGCGTGTCTAGATCAGCAAACCGAGGTTGGTTAAGGAGTTCCATCGAAGAGATCTTGCACTTATCCTCGCCTTTAAGGAGCCTACGGATAAGTGATAGATTTGCCTGCCCTGGATTATTTATGAATCTTGACATAATTTCACGCAAATTCGCCCCTTAAAACACCAGCAATTATGATACACATTCCCTTACGTGCGTAGCTCGTCGTGTACGCTCATTATCAGGCAATTCCCTCCCTTAACACATTCTCTTGCAAGAGCCAAACTAGATTATAACAAGAACCCCGCCAAACACCTTTAAATATGTCACGCGAATTTCTCTCTTATACAGTTATAGTAAACAAGCTAAAATCACATCCCGGCGGGTGGTTCTTGCAGGGTACCTCGGACATGAAAAGCGTGACATTGACCGGAGACTAAGGTGTCTAAGCCACTCTGCCCCGGTCACGCCAGTCCGCCTCTCGGCGGGCCGAACACAAAAGATCTAATTTTGCATGACACCATGCGAGGGGAAGGATGGGTGCAGATAGGTTGGTGAAGGCTGCACCAATGGGATAAAGGCCCAGTTAGCACACGAGCAGGTGTGGGGGGGAAGGGAGGGAGAAGGGGTGGGTGAGGGAGACGGGAGGGTGAGGGAGACGGGGAGGGTGAGGGAGACGGGGAGGGTGAGGGAGACGGGGAGGGTAAGGGAGACGGAGAGGGAGGGAGGAAAGGAGGAGAGACGTTTGTGCAAGAAGGATGATGGGGATGCAAAGGGGGTGGAGTGGGGAGAGAATGGGGAGAAGAGTAGAATGGGGATGGACTGCTATGAAGGAACGCCTTTAATAACCATGAAAATTGAACCTTACACCAAATATCCAGACGCTTACTTGTAATTCATTGAATCCGGACGAAAAACACGGAATGGTAATCAATCAAATACTTATTAAAAGATAAGACCTATCTTAAAAGATGTAGCAGAGATAAAAGCTTAACATAGGAAGCACACAAAACTCAATCACGAAAGATAATTATATTACAAATTTTCTACTAGTAATAAAGCGTCATTGTTCCTCCCCCCCACCCTCCCTCCCTCCCCAACTCACCCCCTTCCGCTGTCTCGATTTTTAATCCACCTTTTTCTCTCCCGACTGATAGGTTTTGAGTCTGCCCCTGAGTCGTCCCTGCCCAGGACCCTGCCCCTTCCCAACGACACCAACCCGTCCCTGAACCTGCAGAGGACTTGCCCATAAGGCCGCCCGGACCCCCACCACCCAACCCATCTCCGCCCCTCCGCCCGTCCCGGTTAGCTGCGTTTAATAGTTTATGGGGCGGGTCCTGAGCAGGCGGGGACCCGTGGGCGGCTGGTGGGGGATGTTCGGGTGGGACAGAATTCGGGTATATAGTTACGCCACACGAGTTAGAACAAACTGAGTTGAAAACAAGCAGAGAGGAGAGCGAGAGGCGCGGAGAGGAGAGCGAGCTAGGAAGAGGAGAGGAGAGGAGCGGAGAGGGGACAGGGAGAGGGAGGAGGGAGGATAGGGCGGGGAGACGGAGAGAGAGAGAGAGGAAAAGAGAGAGAGAGAGAGACGGAGAGAGGGGACGAGAGAGAGAGAAGAGAGCGGAGAGAGAGATAGGCGAGAGCGAGGAAAAGAAGAGAGAGAGAGAGCGCGCCGCTGTCCACTGCGAGCTATCTCGAGCGAGCACGCGGAACCTCTTTCTCTCTCTCTCTCTCGCTCTCTCTTCCCCTCTCTCTCTCTCGCTCTCCTTCCTCCTCTCTCTCCCGCCCTTCTCTCTCTCTCTCTTCTCTCTCTCTCTCTCTCTCTCTCTCTCTCTCTTTTTCTCTCTCTCTCTCTCTCTCTTCTACTCTCTCCTCTCTCTTCCCCTCCA
>NC_061824.1:4568569-4576069 GCF_019202785.1 Penaeus chinensis
AGGAGGGATGGGGGAAGCTACGTGAGAAAATAAAAATGGGGAGAGGGAGCAAGGACAGTGAAGCTGAGAAGGAGGGAGGGGGGGAGGGGGGATAAGGAGAGGGGGGAGAGGGAGGGAGGGAGGGATGGGGGTAGGGAGAGGGAGGGAGAGATGGAGGGACGGGGGGAAGGGGAAAGGGGGGAGAGGGACGGAGGGAAGGATGGAGGGAGAAAGAGAGAGGAGGATTACTGTCTACTGCAGTGTTTACATGCGTGCAGCAAACATTGCCCTGTATCAACCCTGCGCTTCTCCTCTGTGAGGGGGGTGGGGGTGGAGGGGAGGGACGCTCCTCACAGAAGGAAGGCGAAAGCAACGATAGCACGTTAGTACATATCACTGCACTGGTGTCCGCGAAAGAATGAAAGAGGGAAGGGGAGGCAGGAGAGAGTGGAGAGGGAAAGGAAAGAGGAAGAGGGAGAGGAGAGGAGGAAGGCAGAAAGAGGCAGGGACAGGAAGAAAAAGACAAAATACGAGAGAGAGAGAGAGAGAGAGAGAGAGAGAGAGAGAGAGAGAGAGAGAGAGAGAGAGAGAGAGAGAGAGAGAGAGAGAGAGAGAGAGAGAGCAGAAAGACAAAGAGCGACTCGGAATCTGAGAGCAAAGGGCGGCAAGCGAAGCAACAAAATCCTTCACAATTTAGTCCATCATCATCACAGAACTTAAAAAACGAAACAGAAAAAAAGAAAACTCCCCCCCTCCCCCCTCTCATTATCACAAACTCACGGTTTTGAAATAATTAGCGTCAGGAACGACCGAGCAAACGAGCGTAATAAACGATCAATATACAGCCTAAGTGATACTGAACCTCTTTATTCAAAAGCGAGCTATATAAACTCGCCTTTGTGGAGCGAAAAAACTTAATGATCTCACAGCATTACTGGAGGATTAACCTGAAGGATTATGCCACTGTGCTGAGCATTTATCATCGTTTTGCGGCCATGCATTTACCAGCATTCACTCGCAGGGAACGGAAGGAACATTGACAGCATTTTTTTTTCTTTTTTTGACGGAAGGGGGGGGGAGAGAAGGGGTCATGGGGGGTTCACAATGCATCACTTTAGGATGAACTGCACTTCATGCATCTATAATTAATTAGATCCAGAGTGAATAAAGATTATAAACGTTCCGACACAAAGAGATACATAGCGTCACTGGTATTCACACGTTACATGACGGGGAATAAAAAAAAAAAAAAAATAATTTTCTGCATATGATTAACTTGACTTCAATCAACTCATTTCCTACTTCCTCTTTTCCAGCATTCATACCTAAGGACGAACAAACTGCCAGAACAGGAAGGCAAATCGCAACGGACGCAAATACTTGTTCTCGACAACAAAACGAGGCTGATAAAAAGGGAGATAGCAACTGATAAGGATGCGGGACAATTATACGGTTAGAGCTCAGGCAACCTAATCGTATTAATCAAGTAAATTAATAGATCAAAGCTTTCTTTTGACTTCTTGCGCCATCAATCGATAGGTCAAGTGGATGAACTATTTTAAAACAAGATTCCATAATTAATTTAATGAGTATTGCAACATCATCGAAAGTCTTGGCTTGGCTTTGGACTCCAGGCGGACGGACTGGCAAGCTCCGTTGGGGAAGCTGGAGTGCAGAGATGAGGACGCGTGAGGGAGATGAGGAAGTGAGAGTACGAAATAGAGGGGGGGGGGGGAGGACGCGTGAGGGAGAAATGGACGGGGAGAGAGGACGTGTGAGGGAGAAATGGAGGGGGGAGAGAGGACGCGTGAAGGAGAAATGAGGAGGTGTGAGGAAGAAATGGAGGGAGAGGGGGAAAATGGAGGGAGATGAGGGCGCCTGAGGTAAAAAAAAATAAGAGGAATGAGTACACGGGAGTAAGGCAAGAAATGGAGGAAAGAAAACGAATGGGAGTTAGATTTGGCGCATGTGCATTGCAACTGACAGACGCTTAGTTCTTGCCTAGAGTGACGCATAAGCACTGCACGAAGGGAAAGCCTGGCGTAGAAGGGGACGAATTAAATGGACTGAGAAAAAAAAAGAAACGCGTCATAACATATCGTCTTACGCAAAAGCTCCGTTTTCCCTTCAGAGTAAAAGGAGTCCCGTTCAACCAACCAACTCCCCAACCAACATTCGACCGACCAATCAACCGCAACCAGCCACATAAACGTTTAACCAAGCAGCCAACCATCCATAAAACCATCGATCAAATCAACCACGCAACTACCCAAGCGTTTAACCAACCGACCCCCACCTCAAGACCACCCACCAAACCAAGCAACCAGGCAACCAACCCGACGCAACACCAACAGCAGAGATAAACTTTCCCGGCGTAATCTCTGACACTTTACTCAACGCCGCCGAAAGTAAACCGGCCCGGCCTCCTGTCCACACGGCCCTCACACGCGACGAGCACCCTCCCCCCCCTCCCGCCACCGCGCTCCGGCAACGCAAGATCAACAAATACGCGGTTCTGGAAAAACAATCAGCCTGAATAAAACTTCGGGAAAAAATAAACGGCTTAACTAAGATACACAGTGCGTTATTAATTAGCTTCTCCCCCTACCCCCCTTTCCCTCCTCAACCTGCTTGCCACTTTGATAATTAAACAAGACATCCTCAAGATCAGCTACGAGGGGGGAAGAAAAATCTCGCTCGGCTTTTCCATCGCGGAGCACACGTCCTTCGAAAACGGACCTTCTCTAACCATACGAATCGCTCGATCTAACAACCATGTACTCATGATTGACAACATAGGAGTGATGACCTGTCTCTTACATGCTACCGCCGTCTTCATTTCGTTATCGAATGTGCCCGACTCATAATGAAATGGTGAGATGAAAGTGGAGTGCGTAGCTTCTTGAATAATACGGTCGCACCCGAGCCAAAAAGCATCCTTCTATTTCAAAAAACCCTATCTGAATATGCATCCTCGAATTCGCGCTAGGCGTGTCAGTCTCCAGAATCCCTCCTGAAAGCTCCTGCAGCAGTGGATGTCAAAATAAACCCGCCTCCCCCGGCCCCTACAACGCGAGAAACACACAGGCATCTCCACACTGATCACACACCAGCAACGGCGCTACTGCAGGTATCGTCGCCCCATCACGCCGCGGCGCGTAAGGGCGGCTTGCACGTGCTAAAGGAGCCGGACACCCGACCTTGTGGGCCGGCAGTAGTTACCATTGTCAGGGACCGTCCATCAAGGGAGTCTGAATAGAAGGGCTCCTTGTCTTGAGCCGAGGAGAGAATGCTGTCTGTCCTCGCACCGCCGCGCCGTCTCCTGCCTCCTGCCGCCCTTCGTCCTCGCCGCTTGGAGGGACGCTGCCAACAGGTCCTTTTTAAATGATCTTCATCAACATTCACATCACCCGACTGGAAGGGGAAGGGAGGAAAGGCTTGGAGGAGGAGGAGGAGGAGGAGGAGGAGGAGGAGGAGGAGGAGGAGGAGGAGGAGGAGGAGGAGGAGGAGGAGGAGGAGGAGGAGGAGGAGGAGGAGGAGGAGGACGAGGAGGGGGAAAGGGAGGAAGAAGGGCGAGGGAGGGGTAGAAGGGGAGGGAGCGGGAGGAGGAAGGGTAAGCCGGAAGCCGCCATCTGTAATAGGATATAAAGGGAAGGACTAACGGGGGCTGCCTGGTGCCAGCTGCGGCGGTTGAGGAGGGGCTGCGGAGGCGGAGGCAAGTGCGGCGTTGTGGCTGCCGCGGCGGAGGCTCGGAGGAGATCGGCGCAGTGTTGCCTAAGACTTCGCATAACAAAAGAAATGGCAATGTTCAGCTGAAAGCAACGGCCACGAGACGGAATAATGGCGCAATGCTATCGATGACGGCAAGATTGCAGTGGCGTTGCAAGAAAAGGAGAGAGAGTGAACGCTAATAAATGACGAATACATGATAGACGCGTAATGAGCCACTCGGGAAGTCGAGGAGGCAGGTAATCATTTCATCCGAAGACTCACTTCTGGCAGTATAATGAGCCTCATGCTTCACGCTTATTTGTTCGACTAATCTTATCGTTCAATATAAATAAACCATTGGAATTCTATTTGTCGGCATTCAAAGACCCTTTTCTTACATATCAAGTCACATTAATAGCTTCCTGGTAAGCTTTAAGTAAAAACAAATTAATTAAAAGGAATAATACCCTTGGTAGTAAGAAAATTAATAAGAATATAAATATGGGTGTGAATATAAGGACAGTCTCGCAAAATTCCCTAATTAATACCTGCCATCACCTGCCCCCCCCCCCCCCCTCCAGCTTTCCACGGTTCCCCTCCAAAATTCGGAACACCCAACACGTCCTCCTCCAGCTTTCCCCTGCCTCTTCCCTGCCTCCTCTCTATCCAGATTCCCATTAACCCCTTCTCTGCCTTCTCTCAATCCAGCTTCCCCCTAACCCCCTCCCTCTCCCGTTTATCCACGTTCCAACCCAGCCTCTCTCTCAACCCCTTCCATGTTTCTTTTCCACCCCTCCCCCTCAAAATCCCCTCACAAACCCCTCATCATCCCCCCCCCCTCACAACCCCCTACCTTCCCTCTTTCCCATAACCTCAAAAACCCTCTCAGTCGCTTCTACAGCACTATCCCCCTTTCCCCCTCCTTTCCCCCTCTTTATCCATCCACCCCCCGCCCCCCACCCCTCGATCAACCCGGCAGCGCCACATGCTCGCCTCGGGCTGCCAGGAAAGGGGTCGGAACGCGGGTCGCTGTTGCCGCCGCCGCCGCCGCCGCCCCGCTCCTCCGCCCAGCTTCGATCCCAATCAGCCGTAATGCCCTTCCGCGGGCTGGAGATCGCGGGATTCCGTCCACGGGCGTCCCCAGGGCTGATGAGTGACCGTGCTTATCCCCCGACGCACATCTCAATATCCTTGACTCAATAAGAAAAGGGGGAGAGCACGAGGAGGAGGAGGAGGAGGGGAAGAAAGGGGAGAGGGACAGGGACAGGGACAGGGAAGAGGGGAGAGTGTAAGGCATTAGCGAACCTTGCAGTGCAACGGATTGATTGAATGCCAGTTGCAGCCTCCTATTACATAAATTGGATCAATTACAGCAAATCGCCTTAAGCCGACCTCAGGCAAATTAGTAAATCAGTAGGATTTAAGTGCATACACTCGATACACGAATATGGAGGAGTGGCGGCGGTAGGGGCCGAGGGAGGGGGGAGAGAAAATAACAATTCTCAGATCTCCTTCTAATCTTTGTTTCCATCCCGATGACCCCCGTTTCCCCACCTATTGGATCCTGCCAAAGGACTCTGCAATCCTGATTTCCTCAAGGCCAGACTCCATAATCGGATCCTCCTTTGCGCCCGTCCATTCTCGCGACGTTCCCGCGCCTCCGTTCGGCCGTGTACGAACCACACCCTTTGTCAGTGCTCTTCGCCTCTCTCTCTCTCTCTCTCTCTCTCTCTCTCTCTCTCTCTCTCTCTCTCTCTCTCTCTCTCTCTCTCTCTCTCTCTCTCTCTCTCTCTCTCTCTCTCTCTCCCGCCCTCACGCCCACTTTGCTCCCACACCCGTCCAACCACCATCCCCATCGCTTACTACTACTGACACTTCCCACGCCCACCAGCCATACCACCAGTCAGTCAGCCTCCCGCCCATGTTCGATCCACGCCCGCATATCCTCCTCAGCCCCATGCTACACACGTGCATTATCCATCAACACCTCCGCCCACGCCCGCGACCCACACGCCCGCCAGCACCTCCCGGCTGCGAAACGGGGACGGACCGCCATATAAAATCGGGGACTCGGCGAAGAACAATAAGTTTAACAATCCAAATAAAGAGGGGGGAGAAAGAGAGCCCTGAAAAGAGAAGAATGACCTTGGAGACTAGGGAAAGGGGAGAAAAAGAAGCAAGGTCTGGTGTAAGGTCCTTGAAGGCAGGGCGGCTTGCAACAATCTCAACCACAAACACTCTCCTGGTGGTGATGACCCTCCCTCCTTCCTCACCCCATGACCTTACCTATCTTCTGACTGCCACTGAGCTTTTATTAACACACGCATCATATATATGTGTATGTATGTATATATGCATGTATGTCCATACATATATATCTATGTAATGTAATGTTCATATGTTCGCGCGCGCGCGCGCGCGTGTGCTTATTTTTGTTCGTGTTTGTGTAAGTGCGTATGTGTATGTATGCGTGTGCGTGTGTGACAAATAAAAACACGCAAACAAAAAAGAGACAACCTATGATTGAAACGTTCATACTAATAATACCATAAAACGCAAAAGTATTACAAAATGAAAGTCATCCTCCAGCACCCTGCCCTCCGTGCAAAGAAACAATAAAACAAATGAAAGAATCGGCTTCAGTTCTCTTTAAGCCATGAAAAAAATCGACGCCATTAGAACAAGATAAACTGCGCACAAAATGAAATCAAAGAAAATATGAAAGCGAGGCAAAAGAAACAACACTAAGAAACAAACGACGAGAAATAACTAACAACAGGAAAATAGTAAGTGACTAGAAATGAAGAAAAAAAAACTAACAGAAAATAACTAGTAACAAGAAAAAGTAAATTATTTGCAATGACATATAACTAACAACTAAGAAGTGACCAATTAACCAAGAGAAATAACTGACAGCCAGAAATATACTTACTAACAATAGGAAAGAGCATATCAACTATGGAAAGTAAGCAGCAAAAGGAAATGACTAATTAACTAAGAAAAAACAAAAAATAAATGACTATGAAAACTAACAAGAAATGAGAACAACTGACAGACGAAATACCCAACAATTCGAATCACCTCAAGTGAACAAACAACCACAATAACAATCAGCAATGAACAATCATAAGAACAATATCAATTTAACAATCCATAACAACTGAATCCCCAATCCGAATCCCAATAAGAAATGAACAATCACAATAACAAAGCTATTTTTTTAATCACAATAACAATGAGATGTGAGAAAAAAAGCATCGACGATCTTAAAGAGAAATGAACAAACACGAGCCTCGAGCGCCAGACACAAGGAAACAGCCGAGACCTATCTTATAACGATCTCGAGGTTCTTGAGACATAAAACTCGGCGTGAATCACCAGGTGGAGGAGGAGAAAAAAATCGCGGTAATTATTCGTAATCTTACACAGACGTAGCTGCTCTTGTGTATATCTTCTTGATATCTGATTAGGTGTCTTAATATAGATTCTGCGTCGCTCATTAAAACAGTTGTAATTACTGTCATCTAAGTTTTTTTTTTTTTATTACCGTTTTCATATTATCGGTGTATCAACAGTAACGGTATTAACGGTAATAATGATAACACTAATGAAATGATACCGAAAGGAAGATTAATAAGAAACAGCATCAAGGACGCCAACAATAACACCAAAAATATCAACAACAATAGCATAATCAGCAACGAAAACAGCACTCTGCCGCGGAACAAAAGTACCCTGCCGCGACCTGACACCGTAGTAACAAGGCGGAGGCGTTGAGAGAACTCTACCATCAACCCTCCCCCCTTATTC
>NC_061824.1:4581069-4593569 GCF_019202785.1 Penaeus chinensis
CCCTCGGTCAGCTTGGACAAGGAAAGGGACATGTTCTCGACAATCTAAACCGACGCGGAGCCATTATCCAAAAATATTTTTATTACCGGTTAAATGGTTTCAAAATGGGCACAGATCTTAAAGGGAGGGGCCGGGGCGGGGGGGGGGGGGTAGTGCTTGGGGAGGTCAAGCCACATTATATATGGTCACCAAGATTTCGTCAGTAGTCGAGAGGTTAAGACCGAAAACACCTAGACAGACAAAAAAAAAAAAAAATAGGCGTATACATATAAACATAATATAATACTATAATGGAAATAAAAATAATAATGATAGTAATAGTATTAGTAATTTTAATAATAATAACAGTAGCAGTAATAGTAATTGTAGTAGTAGTAGTAGTATAATAATAATAATAATAATAATAATAATAATAATAATAATAATAATAACAATAATACAAACACAAACAAATATAATAATAACAACAAACCCTTCCCCCTGCCAATCACTCCCTCCCTTACCTTCCATCTAAAAGACCACTCTCGACTCGGCGGCCAAATCGTACACAACCATCGACCCATCAGCCGGTATGCTAATTAAACATTCAGCATCACATCAACACACACAGACGTCCATTGGCGGTTACGAAGGCAGTGTTATGATGGGGGTGATGTGGGCACAATGGTAAAAAGGAGAGAACGAAAAAGATATAGTGATTTTGGGGGTAAAGTTCGGGATTTTGAGAGTGAGAGAGTAGATGTTATGGCATGGTTTTAAAAGGAGTTTGCGGTGTTGATGGCATAAGTGCGGCTTTGAATGGTAATTGCGTTTTGGCATCGATGTAGCCGTGGTTAAAAAGCACCGATACAAGGCCGTGTTTGTACATTGATTCATGTTTGTACAGTATATTGGTATGTGTATATGTATGTTGTATGCTTTCATGTATAATATGTGTGTGTGTGAGAGAGAGAGAGAGAGAGAGAGAAGAGAGAGAGAGAGAGAGAGAGAGAGAGAGAGAGAGAGAGAGAGAGAGAGAGAGAGAGAGAGAGAGAGAGAGAGAATGAGGGAGAATAAGAATGAGAGAGAATGAGGGAGAATAAGAATGAGAGAAAATGAAACAGAAAAAGAGAAAAATAGACAAGAGACGGCGAAACCATTATGTATTTCGTTCTGACAAATTCCATCATAATAATTAATGTAATTAATGTACATCTCATTTGCATCACGTGAAATTGAAATGTTAATCATACATACATAGTGACTGAGCCTCTTCATACATGGACTTTGTATCTATCATGAATTAACCTGTCACAGTCATCACTGGAGTTGGTAGTGGCATCGACATCATCTTTTTTCCTCTTGGTATTGGGCGAAGTACATTGACTTTAACCCTGGTACTGGGTACGCCACATTGGTATAAACGGTAGCACTGTGGTTTCCGAAGTAAATAGCTCTTGTGATCGCAGCGCCCCCGATGGTGGTACTTAATGGTACGCGGTCACAGGGGTGTATAGTTTATGCTCCCCGCTCTCAGCCTGGTATGGTATACTGGTACAGGTGGTATACGGGAGAGGTGGGTCTGACAGTAGAACGTGGTATATGACAACGGTAGATCACACGGCGAGATACGGTAGAGTGACGTAGGGTAAATGGGTAGATGTGACCGGGCGTGGCTGATGTACGGGCCCGCTAGACACGGCGGAGGTTAAGCTGAAGATTGGAAAATACGAGCTATTGTCTGTGTTTACTTATTTCGCGTTTGATTGTTGTTACTGTTACTGTTGTTGTTGCTGATGTTTCAAAGCAAAATTGGAAGATATGAACAGCGTAAAGGAAGTAATTGGGATAAAAGGGGAAATTCTTGAGACAATCTTGATGAAAAGTAGAAGAAATAGAAAAGGAAAAAGAAGACAGGATAAGGAGAAGAGAGGGGGCAATTGAAAGACATGAAAATAAAAATAATTATAATAAGAAACAGAAGAAGAAAGAAAATAAAAAGATGAAGACAACAAAGAAGTTGAAGAAGTATTAGCATTAGTAGTAACAGTAGTAGCAGAAGAAGAAGAAGAAGAAGCAGAAGAAGAAGAAGAAGAAGAAGCAGAAGAAGAAGAAGAAGAAGAAGAAGAAGAAGAAGAGAAGAAGAAGAAGAAGAAGAAGAAGAAGAAGAAGAAGAAGAAGAAGAAGAAGAAGAAGAAGAAGAAGAAGAAGAAGAAGAAGAAGAAGAAGAAGAAAAGGAAGAAGAAGAAGAAGAGGAAAAATAAAAGGTGGAGCCGGAGGAGGTTGAAGCCAAGAACCACCACGAGGCAGTCAGAGAGAAGCTGGCAGCGTTACCATCTCCTGTCACCTACTTCCCTCCCTCCCTCCCGCCCTCCCTTCCCCCTTCCCCCTTCCCCCTTCCCCCTTCTCTTCCCTCTTCCCTCTTCCCTCTTCCCTCTTCCCTCTTCCCTCTTCCCTCTTCCCTCTTCCCTCTTCCCTCTTCCCTCCTCCTCCTCCTCCTCCTCCTCCTCCTCCTCCTCCTCCTCTTCTTCTTCTTCTTCTTCTTCTTCTTCTTCTTCTTCTTCTTCTTCTTCTTCTTCTTCTTCTCTTCTTCTTCTTCTTCTTCTTCTTCTTCTTCTTCTTCTTCTTCTTCTACTTCTACTTCTACTTCTACTTCTACTTCTACTTCTTCTTATTCTTACCTCACTTCCACTTTCTCAGACTCTCTTTTACTCTCCCTTTGCTTCTCTACACCCAACATTTCACTCTCTCACACACATACTCCTATTCGCATTGGCATTCGCATTCACCCCCCCTCCTCCCCTTCTTACCCTCCCCCTCCCCACTCTTCCCCTTCTCTCTCTCCCATACCCAGCAGGTTTATGACAAGGGGAGGGGGGGGGGGCGAGAGGTCTCAGGATGGATATGAGGAAGGGGAACGGGGGACGGGGGGGAGGGGGGGAGGAATCTAGGAGTAGAGGAGGGAGAGAGAGGGAGAGAGGGGGAGGAGGAGGGGGGGAGGGAGAAGGGGAAGAGAGAGAGAGGGGGGGGTCGAGGTTTATGACAGCCTCAATCACGTTGCCATAAACCCAAGTCTCCTCTAACTGGGCCGCTTCCTTCGATTGTTTTAAAAGTCAATACGAGAATCGCGGACATTTACGATTTACGTGGGAGTGGAGGCGGGGGGGGGGGGGGGTGCGGGGGGATAGCGGGAAGGAGGGTAGGAGAGGCCTGGGGAGGGGAGGCCTCGTATCTCCGTCCTTATCGTAAGCATATTTCACAGGGCGCAACCTATCTGCGTCTTACTCCTCCTCCTCACTTCTTTTATTTCAATTTGCTTTACAGCTCATTCGTTAGGTGTAAAATCTTATTATTATCAGTTTTTTTTTCATCCCCTGTCTTCTCTCTTTCTCCTTCCCAATTCCCTTCTTTTCCTTCTCCCTCTCTCATACTTCTTTCTCTTCTTATCCTTACTACACCTCCTCCCCTCCTCCTCCTCCTCCTCCTCCTCCTCCTCCTCCTCCTCCTCCTCCTCCTCCTCCTCCTCCTCCTCCTCCTCCTCCTCCTCCTCCTCCTCCTCCTCCTCCTCCTCCTCCTTCTTCTTATCATTATTATTATTATTTATCTCCCTCCTTCCCCTCTCCCCTCCCTTCTTTTTCCTCCCCCCTCCCCTCCCTTCCCTCTTCCCCTTTCCTCCTCATCCTCCCCTCCCTACCCCCTTCCTTCTCCTCCCATCCCTTCCCCCCTCCCCTCCCCTCCCCTCCTCCCCTCTTCCCCCTTCCCCCTTCCTCCTCCTCCCCTCCCTCCCCCTCTTGGTGTTTACGGCGGCCCGCATGTCTGGCGCTCCTCCATGTGGGGACTTTTGTTTTGCTTCTTGCTTATCTTTAGAAATGTTCACCTCGCGTTCACCGAGTCATCTGCACACTTGCCCCCGCCCTTGGGTTGAACATGCGAAGAACAAATAGCAAACTCGGTTCTCGGGTTATCTGAGAAAGAACTATTTTCTTGTTCTGGTTCCCGGGGTAAAGGTGTTTGCATAAAGAGCACGCACGCACGCACGCACGCACGGATTTTTTTACGTTATAAGGATTACGTTACAAGCATCCTTCGCGCACAAGACGCCTACACGATTAAGCTCTTAACGTGTTTTTTTTTTTTTTTTGTAGCACTATTAGTTCAATTCTTGGGAATATCTAAACAAATCAAATTAGTGCACAAAACATAAATAAATTATATTGCTTGAAAGTAAATGAGGGAGAAAGAGAGGGGGGAGGAGAGAGGGAGAGAGAGAGGGGGAAGGAGAGAGGGGAGGAGAGAGGGAAGGAGAGAGGGAAGGAGAGAGGGATAGATAGAGAGAGCGAGAGAGAGAGAGAGAGAGAGAGAGAGAGAGAGAGAGAGAGAGAGAGAGAGAGAGAGAGAGAGAGAGAGAGAGAGAGAGAGAGAGAGAGAGAGAGAATGTGAATGTGTGTATGTGTGTATGTGTGTGTATGTGTGTGTATGTGTGTGTATGTGTGTGTATGTGTGTGTATGTGTGTGTATGTGTGCGTATGTGTGTGTATGTGTATGTATGTGTGTATGTAAGTGTGTGTAAGTGTGTGTATGTGTGTGTGTGTGTATGTGTGTGTAAGTGTGTGTAAGTGTGTGTAAGTGTGTGTAAGTGTGTGTATGTGTGTGTATGTGTGTGCGTGTGTGTGCAATAAGAAATGTAAAAAAAATATGAATTAAAAGTATCACTCGAAGAGATAAAACATAACATTAAAATACCAATTAAAATAACTAAAAGTAAAATAAGAAAAAAAAAAAAGAATATATTTATAACTCTATTAGCGCGCTGTACGGTGTGCATAACACTGTACTTTAATAATCAACTCAAACTACACTGCTTGAAGTTACGTGCTTATTTACAAGTTCAAGGATTCCACGCAGTTGCATTTACTGCAGACAGCTGGTATAATTTTCTTGTCAAAAGTGTCAATGACTGATATTTTTCTTCATAAGCATGGACGTAAGCTTCAGTCAGGAGAGCATCTGGAGCCAATTCGTTTGTTTGTTTGCCTTAATGTGTGAAAATTTTACAAGGCACTTATATTTATTTTATGAGCTGGACATTTTTTTTTTTTTTTGGGGGGGGGGGGAGGCACAAACACTTAAACAAAAAATTGGAAAGTCACTTGCAATGTCAGTTAGTTGTTCGCTTGTTTGATTGATTGCCCAGTGGTCTCCGTAGATTCGTTTAATTTATTTGCTTCTTACCCTCACCTGTTTGCTTGTTTCCTTGTTTGGTCCCGTGGCTGGCCACTTACATGCTTCCTTGAATACGCACATCGCTTTCTCTCTTTCTCTTTCTCTTTCTCTTTCTCTTTCTCTTTCTCTTTCTCTTTCTCTTTCTCTTTCTCTTTCTCTTTCTCTTTCTCTTTCTCTTTCTCTTTCTCTTTCTCTTTCTCTTTCTCTCTCTCTCTCTCTCTCTCTCTCTCTCTTCTTTGCCTATTTACATCCCCGTTTACTTCCTTGCTTATTCACCTGCTTGCAAACTTCTTTACCTTCCTATTTTCCCTTCACTCCACTCATCTGCTTGCTTGCGCGTCCTTCCTTCGCGCAAAAGGCAGATGGATGGAGTGAAAGCAAGTCCACCTGTCCAGCACTCAATCACACGCGGAAGAAGGTGCCTGGTGTTCGTCATTTTCGTCAGCGCCTCGATCACAGGCAGAAAAAAACACGTGGCTTGTCTTTTTGGCATCAGCTCATCCAAGGGAGGGAGGGAGGGAGGGAGGGAGGGAGGGAGGGAGGGAGGGAGGGAGGGAGGGAGGGAGGGAGGGAGGGAGGGAAGGAGGGAGGGAGAGAAGGAGGGAGGGAGGGAGAGAGGGAGGGAGGGTGAAAAGTAAGATAGAAGGGAAGGGAGATTAATAAAATAATATGGTGAAGGACACGGAAATGGGGAGGAGACATTAAAAATAATAATTATAATAATAATAATAAATGTGAACAAAAATGTGGATGTGGTTGGTGGTAAAGAACCAAGACATATATATAGAGAGATAAAGAGCAATAAACTGTAGGGCAGAAACAGGGTCGGGGAACAGGATAAGAAAAACAAGGAATCTTTAAAAAAAAAAAAAAAAAAAAGAGCAAACAAAGACAAGATAAACAAAAGCATATTAAAAAAAAAAAAAAAAAAACGTGCCCGGCACCGAAAACGGAAACGGAAACGGGGGAAAAAAGCAAGGAAGGTGGGGGCAAAAACAAGGAGTGCGGGGGGAAAGAGCAAGGAGTGCGGGGGGGAAAGCAAGGAGTGCGGGGGAAAAAAACAAAGATTGGGAGGGGAAATCAAGGAATGCGGGGGAAAATACGAGAAAGGCGAGGGAGGGGAAAGCAAGGAATGGGGGGAAAAAAGCAAGGAAGGCGGGGGAAAAAGCAATTTGGCAAATGCAGGGTGGGGGGGGGGGGAAGATGAGGGGGAATGTCTGATCGCTTGAGGAAAGGCGAGAAAAGGAAAAGATGAGAAGGGAAGAACTGTAGGGTGTGTGTGGGGGGGGGGGGGGAAACATGTGGTGGGGAAATGAAAAAATGCGGGGAAAATGAGGGGGGAATGGCTGCCTGCATGAGAGGAGAGGGGAGAGAGGGAGAAGGGAACGGCGATGAGGACGTGGTCGAGGTGTTAGCAGTGGCCAGGGCTGGAGTGGAGTGTCAACACCACCTAGCTATCATGATGGCTTTATGACGTTGCCTTAGTGATAATGGCGCCCTGATGCCCTCCTTGCAGCCCCACGTAACCCGTGCCCTTCATGTCTCGCAAGTACACGGCAGCGAGTCCCATAACTTACTTAAAATAGTAAGTTAGCAGCAATTACCAAAGACAAACGCAAAACGCTGTCGTTTGTTCTGAGGACTTTACCTGGCTGGCGGAACGAGATCTCCTCGGAACCTGAACTCGCAAGAGGCTTACCTGGAAATAGAAGAAAGAGATTGTTAATGAAAAGCAACCCACCGACTCCGTATTTTAGACATTCACAGGACACGAACACATCTTAAATCATCAACCACAAACAATAAAAGAATAAAAGCACGACGTAAACTCCCAACAAAACCAATGAGCAAAAAGAACACGACAAGAACAAGAAGAACAACAAGAACACGAACACTCCGTCAGCACCTCCTCCGCCAGGGCTCATTACCGCACAATAAAAGCATCAGAGGTCATGTCTCCGCCCACATCGCTCCTGTGCGCCGCCCACATCGCCTCCCTATCCCCTTCGAACTCTCACACCATTCATACACGCATCTATTTGTTTATCTGATCATTACTATTAACCATTTTATATATTAATCCACCAGTAATGAAACGTATCATTTAATCACTTATTCATTTATTCACATATTTAACTTCTACACCTCGAAGGCGAGGCCTCACGGGCATCTCTCGCCCCTTCCCTCGGTCTGTTCGACTGTCAAGGATTCGTTACCTCCGGATCCCGCCCGTGTCCTCCGTGACAAGCTCGGGCGTGACCTCTCGCTCCTCAAGCACGGCGGCGGCGTCTCGGGAGGTCGTAAAAAATGGGATCCTTAGGCCTCGCTCAAGGGCTGTGATCATCGCTCTGCCATCGGCAACTCCCGGAAACCGTCCCTTTTTGAAAATCGGTTTCTTCCTCCATTTCTCTCTCCCTCTCTCTCTCTCTCTCTCTCTCTCTCTCTCTCTCTCTCTCTCTCTCTCTCTCTCTCTCTCTCTCTCTCTCTCTCTCTCTCTCTCTTTCCTCTCTCTCTCTTTCCTCTCTCTCTCTTTCCTCTCTCTCTCTTTCCTCTCTCTCTTTCTCTCTTTCTCTCTTTCTCTCTTTCCTCTTTCTCTTTTTCCTCTCTCTCTCTCTCTTTCCTCTCTCTCTCTCTCTTTCCTCCCTCTTCCTCTCGACTCCTCCCTCCCCTCGACCCCCCCACCTTATAACCCCCTCCTCCCCACCCCTCCTTGACGACCTCCCCCTTGCCGTGGGCCGCGTTGACCCCCCTGATCCTTGGGTTATCAGCAGCGAGTGTTAGGCTTACACCACGGGCGGGAGTAATTACGGGTGGGCGGGGAGAGGCCACGCCCACACGGCCACAAACCAAGCACATGAATATAATATTATACGTCCAGGAGCCCACCAAATGAAAGGTGCAGCGGCTTGGGTGCCATTACGCTGTTATTTATGGCCTCAAACTCGCTTCAAACCTCCAACCTCTTCAAGGGATTTTTAACCACGTCTACTTTTCCTCCCCTCCACCCCACCTCTCTGTCTGTCTGTCTGTCTGTCTGTCTCTCCCCCATCTCCCTTTCCTTCCCACTTTCATACCCTTATTCTGTCTGTCTGTCTGTCTGTCTGTCTGTCTGTCTGTCTGTCTGTCTGTCTGTCTGTCTGTCTGTCTGTCTGTCTGTCTGTCTGTCTGTCCTCATCCTCTCCCTCACTCACTCCTCCCCTCTCTCAACCTTCTCACCCCTCTCCCTCTCCCTCTCCCTCTCCCATTTTCCCTCCTGCTCATTACGCAATCTTACTGATCCTAAATCATCCATCACACGCAACCACAACTCATGCTTTCCACGTGACAGGCATCAGATGCGGACGAATCCCACGACTCCTTCCTCCTCCTTCCTCCTCCTCCCTCCTCCTCCCTCCTCTTTCTCTTGCTCTCCCTATTCTATATTATCCTATTGCTATTCTAATTTATTGCTCTTTAGTCGGTTATTGAAGTGAGTGTATGAGTGTGTGTGGGAGAGAGAGAGTGAGTCTGCCTTGACTGCCTTGACTGCCTGCCTGCCTGCCTGCCTGCCTGCCTGCCTGCCTGCCTGCCTGCCTGCCTGCCTGCCTGCCTGCCTGCCTGCTCTTCTGTGTGTGTGTGTGTGTGTGTGTGTGTGTGTGTGTGTGTGTGTGTGTGTGTGTGTGTGTGTGTGTGTGTGTGTGTGTGTGTGTGTGTGTGTGTCTGTGTGTGCGTGTGTGTGTGTGTCACAGTTGAGTAAGAACTAGCATTAATGTAAGATAATTTGTTTTGCTGAGGGTGATTAGACGGACTATAAAGCCAGTTATCTTGTGCAGTTCGAATCGTAAAGACCTTATTTTGTTTATAGTGGTACTTAATAGCTTTATAATGAGTGGCCACGATATCTGCGGTGCCCAGGATAAGCGTACGAGCGCTAGGCAGATGGCCCAGCAGGTATTCTAGTTTTGATAGATCTATTAAATCCGAAGAGGTTTAGCGAGTCGGACGTCTCTCGTTGGGACAGCAACTTTTATCCGGATTGCAAGTTGATCTTAGCATTGCCCTCTCGGCGAGCGGACGAGTCGCCGGCTATCCGATGAACACGGGGAGTTACCGATTTGTGCACGTCAGAGATTGGCTTCGATATGGCGATAAATTAGCGGTTCTGTAGCCGGAAAGATCGAGGCGGCGATAAGGGTTGGCAATTGACGGGCTGCGGGAGAGAGAGAGAGAGAGAGAGAGAGAGAGAGAGAGAGAGAGAGAGAGAGAGAGAGAGAGAGAGAGAGAGAGTGTGTGTGTGTGTGGTTGTGTGTGTATGTGTGTGTGTGTGTGTGTGTGTGTGTGTGTGTGGTTGTGTGTGTGTGTGTGTGTGTGTGTGTGTGTGTGTGTGTGTGTGTGTGTGTGTGTGTGTGTGTGTGTGTGTGTGTGTGTGTGTGTGTGTGTGGTGTGTGTGTGTGTGTGTGGTGTGTGTGTGTGTGTGTGTTAGTTAAAAATAACTAAAAGATGCTATAACGAAGACGGGATGCCGGTTGCATGTGACATGACGGAAGTGGTGAATAAACTCAAGATAATGGCGGTGGATGTGTGACTGAAACAGGCAAATAACAGAAGACAAGACAGAAAGCAAAGGAGGAGGAGATAGAGGAAGAGCAGAGAGGAAGGAAAGGAAGACGCAGAGACGAGGAAGGAAATAAAGGAAGACGCAGAGACGAGGAAGGAAAGGAAGACGCAGAGACGAGGAAGGAAGAGACAAAGATAGAATAATAAGTCGACAAAAAACAAGTGGAAAGGAATCGAGGGGGAGGGCCGACCGGCTGGGTACGAAGGGCTTCCACAGATGAGCGGGAGGCATCGGGGCGTCGAAGAGGGGAGGGGGACCGGGGTGGAGGGTAGAAGCGATCGGCTGGGAGGAGGAGGGGGGGGGGGGCACAACCGGAAATTCTTTATACCCGGTGAGTTGACAGGCGCAGAGGGCATGTGTCCCAAGCCTCCTCACTCGACCGAAGTAGGCCTATACCCATTTGAGATAAACACAGGACACAGCATCTAGACACATGTTCACATCCACATATGAAATGCATATATATATATATATATATATATATATATATATATATATATATATACATACATATATATATAGTCTATGTGGCTTCTCATGAGAAAGCAGCGTGTTTTTATCTTCTTTCCGAGGGAACCGAGGGGAGTTCTGGATATACGAACGAAAAGAGGCTGTGCTGCCATGTGTGGGGAACTCGCGGGGAAATGTGTGTGTGATGTAAGACATGTGTAGAGCCGTTCGGAGACACGTGTCACGAGGACAGGGCACGTGTGAGTATGTAAAGGATATCAAAGGCAGCCGAGCTTTAAGGATATGCGAGTAGGAAGGCGGGGCAGAGCGGATGGTTTGTGTGTGTGTTTGTGTGTGTTGTGGGCGCAGGAGAACGAGGTGGAGGGGGGGACGGCGACGCAGAGAGGCAGTGTGATGGTCCCCAGGAGAGGCTGTGACGTGCGTAGGGTGTCAGGCTGCAACACTGAGTGCCGGTGTGAGACCTTCGGGATGGTACAAGTGTGTGGAGAGGAGTGCCAAGAGACGCCTAACACGCCTCAAGTGGACTCATCACGAGCCGGGGGATCACAGGGGAAATGGCACGCCCTCGCTCCTTGCTTACTGCCATTTTCCTTGGAGGAAGTTGCAGGCGGCTCCGAGCAAAAAGGAGGCACTCGTACTGCACGAGATAATGCATAAATTAGCATACATAATTTTTACAGCTTTTAAATGACTTTCGCAGTGCATCAGTCAGGGTAATTGATACAATCTTCAACCATAAAAAAAACTGTGTTACCTATCATCATCTGAATGGGATACACACATGCCACTGAGTGAAACCTTGCAGACGACGCATTGGGTAAACAATCTCAGCAACTTCATCAAAAGGCCTTGCACTCTTAGAAATAGGCATAGATAGCGTAGACCTTGCACCAAGCTAGCCCGGCTGGCTGGTGTCTGGGACGCGCGACCTCTTCAAATTCGAACGTTGTCTCTCCACATCGCCTCCGCTTCCCAAGCTATCGACTTCGTCCTCGACCAAAGCCAGGGGTGAGGTCTAATGTCACAAGATCTCATGCACAAGACAAGGGCCTGAGGACACTTAAATATATCCAACAATGATCATCCGCAAACTAAGGAACAAAGCTACGATATACACTTAAAACAGACACGGGAGAGGGAGTCCGTGGCCAGAGCCTGGACATGGGTCGCACTCCACACTGGCGCCACAGTGAAGGCACTGCCAGACACATCTGATAAAACCAACTCCCTCTCCACTCCCAGTGTAACCGCCGCTACATGACAACGGTTGTCTTACTCGAACGTGAAATGTCACAAATCTCCCTGAAGGACACAGAGGTCTTTCCTGCGTGACACCTGACCACGCTGACACGACCACGAACGGACGTGGGACCTGCGAGGTGGAGGTGCTCGCTCCCTCCTGCCGGCAACGCCGCGGCACGACTCCATCCCGCTGGCGAAGGGGCGATGGAGGAGGGCATATGGTGAACGTGTAGGGGTGTGCGTGATGGTGGAATGGCAGTGGGGCGAAGGGCGACGGTGGTGAGGAGTGCAGGTGAAGGAGGCGGTCAACGGTCAGAGAAGAATGACGCTGGGGAGAGAACGGCGATGGAGGGCCGTCCTTAACATGAAACACCACCGAACCAGGCAAAAGAATACACGTACAAGTATTTTTCATAACTGAAAATAAGCAAAGAAATGAAAAAAAAAAAAAATGTTGGGTACTCGCTCGGAAGCTCCAGCCCGAAAGGATCATCACGAGCAAGCAAACACACATGAAGAAAAGAAACAACAAAAGAGAAACAGCAGGCACAGGATAAGAGTGCTCGACGAGTGCCTTACAACCAGTTTTGGGTTGTGGTAAAAATGCGAAAATCTGACCGAAAGAGGCGGGGCCGGAGGGCTCATGTGGCCGCAGTGATCAACATTAATGAGCCGGGACAACACACTTCTCCGTATCGCCCTAATCACCTCCTCCCGCGGCAGATGCTGTGCGCTTGTTTATTCGCCAATTCTTCGGGAGGTTCGTGAAGGCAAGCTGCGTCTTAGTGAGGTTAACAACAAGCCTAATTTGCTCCAACAAACCGCGACCACAAACTTTTGTCTTGAACTGCGACTTCAGCAAGCAATAACGCGGAAGGAAACATGAAGAGAAAAGAAATAAAATGAATACAGGGCAGAGATGCAAAAGAACTGGACGTAGGTGTGGGTCGTGTAGAGAGGGAGGGAGGAGGGGGAGGAAGCGGGGGAG
>NC_061824.1:4598569-4606069 GCF_019202785.1 Penaeus chinensis
GCTTGGTGCAAATACTTTTCCTCAACGACTTCTGCGAAAATAAAGAGCGGGGCCTGAGAACAAAGTGTATATTTACGTGGACTCTGCGCGAGAATACCTATGGCATGGCAGTGCAGACGGGGCGAGCGTTGGCTTCGACGCACTCGGTAGAAGGTGGAAGTGAGCGGGCGGGGTTTGAGGGCGGCATCGTGGGCGGGGGGCCAGGAATGTTCATCAGGAATATGCAACGCTCCTGGTGGCGGGTCCAAGGGTGACGTGGACACAGTTAATGAAACTCTTCAACTCCGCTTGGATTCACGACCTTGCACTCGAACGCATTGCGCAAGTAATCTCCTTGAACTTGTGCTATAAGGCCACTTTTGATAATATTGTTATTCTTATAAATATCCACCGGCTACTCGACCGAGATAACCCAACTAGTCTACCCTCTTGCTTACGATACTAATCCAGGGATGTTTATCTCAAAGCATCAAGTGCCCCGTGCATGATACTCTGCAGGAAGGTGCGAAAAGCATGAAAGCGAACCGAGGGAAAATATTATCAATAACAATAAAGTTCGAGACGCAACGAAAAGCCAGGGGAGGGAGAGCGAGAGTAACTTGGCGCGGGTAATAAGCCCAATCAATCACAGGTTCCTTGAGTTATGAAGAACAAGGAGCTACAAGCTGCAAGCCGTTTATCTGCACACGGCGCTGATGTCAACAGCCCCCCCCCCCTCCCTCCCTAACGCTCTACCCCTTATCTTGACATCCTTTCTTCCTCCTTTCATTCCTTAAACCACCTTCTCCTACCAACGAGAAACACTTCTACTTCCCTCCAACCCTCCAACTCTTCTCCCTCCCTTCTTCCGACCCCTCCCCTCCCTCCTTCCCTCTCCTATTCCTCGTCTCCTCCCATGAGGAACCGGTCCTGTACCCCCCTCCCCTCAACGACCCCCTCCCCCTACCCTTCTTCTGCTCCTCCTACCGTATCGCAGAACACGAGTGTGCCATTCGGATAGCGCATGATAAGCGAGTCCTGATCTGTCATGTAGCAACTCCGACAGCCCGCCGTGATCGCGCATGAAGCCTCCCTCGCCGCCCTTGGGACCCCGCGGAGCCTCCCGCCTGCTGCCGGAGGAGGAGTAGGAGGAGCGTGGCGCCAGGTCCTGCTGCGTCTCCCTCTCTCCTCGCCCTGCTCTGCTTTGTACACTTAACACCTCTTTGCCTCTTTTCGTTCATATTCTCTCTCTCTCTCTCTCTCTCTCTCTCTCTCTCTCTCTCTCTCTCTCTCTCTCTCTCTCTCTCTCTCTCTCTCTCTCTCTCTCTCTCTCTTTCTCTCTTTCTCTCTCTCTTTTTTTTCTCTCTCTCTCTTTTTCTTTCTCTCTCTCTCTATGTCTCTCTCTATCTCCCTCTCTGTCTGTCTGTCTGTCTGTCTGTCTGTCTGTCTGTCTGTCTGTCTGTCTGTCTGTCTGTCTGTCTGTCTGTCTGTCTGTCTGTCTGTCTCCCTCCTTCCCTCCCTCCCTCCCTCCCTCCCTCCCTCCCTCCCTCCCTCCCTCCCTCTCTCTCTCTCTCTCTCTCTCTCTCTCTCTCTCTCTCTCTCTCTCTCTCTCTCTCTCTCTCTCTCTCTCTCTCTCTCTCTCTCTCTCTCTCTCTCTCTCTCTCTCCCTCTCTCTCTCTCTCTCTCTCTCTCTCTCTCTCTCTCTCTCTCTCTCTCTCTCTCTCTCTCTCTCTCTCTCTTTCTCTCTCGACGAAATACATGCTTCTAAAATAATGCTCTAATTACGGATTATCTTTTCTCTCCTTTCATCTGCCTTTCCCCTTTCCCACTTCCTTCTCCTTTTCTTCACCCTCTTATTCTTTCCTTCCCTTTATCCTTTTTCCCTCCCATCCAAATAATCTTATCTCGTCTCCTCTCCTTCTCTCTTCTTCTTTCCCTCTTTCCCTCGACCCGGACAAGCCTTGAACTGTCTCTCACAGCTCCCTGCACAGCGTCTGAATAAACGCGATCTCGTTATAACTACCCTTGCTTTCTTTTCTTGTTTCCTTGTTTTATTTGTTCCCTGGCTTTCCCCTTCTCGTCGACGGTGGAAAGAGGAGAAAGGAAGCGAGTTATCAGGGTCTTGTAAATCCAAAAGGAAGATAGAAAGTAGGTGACAAAATCAACAAATTTATCAATATGATACATGTAACATCAACGCATTATTTTTTCATCTACATAACAAATACAGCAATATGAGGACAATATATAAAAGGAAGAAAATAATATTTGGATTCTACCTCAGCAAGTTAAAGACACACCAAAGTAGATATCACTTGACTTAGGAAGTGACTACATGAATGAGCTATTTACCCAAGCAGCAAGCGAGCATGATCGTGCATGCGCATGAACATGAGCAGCAGAAACACATGAAATATCCTTAAGAAAACGTAGCAATTTCCAGCAGTTTAGCCATGCACAGGCTCTGGCGCAGGGAGTCCAGGTAAGGTAAAAGATGCAGGCAAGACAATACGGCACACATGTGTTGGGGAAGGGGGAGGAAGGAGGGGGAGGAGGCTAAGGTACAGGTATCTGAGGAAAGGTTTACCCAGGGTAAACAGCGAGCACACGTGAGGCTTGGTCGAGGTGCCGGCGAAACTCCGTGCCCCTTCCTTCCCTGCTCACCCTGCCGGCCATGCGCTCCAACCCTGCCTGTATCCCACCTGACCCTTCGCGAGCAGGTATTTGGCATAACCTTGCTCTAGCATGCCGGCTTCAGGATGGGGGTCATCTCAACGTGTCTTGCATGAACGTCGTGAGCATACACCAAGAATATGCTTTGTTCACGTACTCTCTCTTTCTCTTTGTTTGTCTGTCTCTCATTGTGTATCATATACTCTGCATATATTCCCTGTCCCCGATTCACCTCTCCCCCACTCCCTCTCTCTTTACCTCTATCTATCTCTCGTCTTTGTCTGTCTATGTCTGTCTATGTCTGTCTATGTCTGTCTGTCTGTCTGTCTGTCTGTCTGTCTGTCTGTCTGTCTGTCTGTCTGTCTGTCTGTCTGTCTGTCTGTCTGTCTGTCTGTCTGTCTGTCTGTCTGTCTGTCTGTCTCTCTCTCTCTCTCTCTCTCTCTCTCTCTCTCTCTCTCTCTCTCTCTCTCTCTCTCTCTCTCTCTCTCTCTCTCTCTCTCTCCCTCTGCCAGACACACACATTAAAAGGGCCAAACAGTGACAAGCAAAAGGAGCCGTTGCACAGCACACACAACAGATAAAGCGTTTAAGCACTGGGAGGTAACTATTCACCCGCGCCTTCCCAGAAACACCTAAGTAAAGAGATTAAGCTCCACAAACGTAAATAACCGGCATAAGATAGAGAGATAAGACACGGGGCAGAGTGAGTTTGGAGATTAGATGCAGAAACAAAAAAAAAAAAGACCGCCCAGATATGATGTAGAACCTCGAAACGACGAGGAATACGTAGTGCCAAGCGAGGAAGGGGAATAAAAACTAATCACAGTCGGGACAAAAACGCGCACGATGAATAAGAGAGAGCGGGAGAAGAAAAAACATAACGTTTATGGCGGGCAAATGGCACTGCGACACACACATACACACAGACACACACGCACACACACGCAGCCCAGCCGAGGGGGAATGCTGAGCTACTGGGATATAGTTTAAGATATTTGGTATTTAAGAAACATTCCGCGAATATCTAGAGGATGAGGCGGGAGCGCCGGGGCATGTTTGGCCGCATGGAGAATGTAAACAAACCGACGCGCTGGGCAAACCTCCCCGTGACTTGGCCCCATATCCACTCCTTCTCTTCGCCTCGCGCACTTATCTCGGGTGCATCGGTGCCAAAAGACCCTCATATCCCCTCATACACGCCCAGGGTAAATATATGTAGCAGTCGGAGGGAGAATTATGAGGTTAAGAGAGGGCGTTCTCGGCTTAACAAAGGTCGGGCACAACCCTCGTTTGAAACGGACACTCACAAATACCCACTAAATCCATGCTCATCCCGTCCACCCCTTCTCCTAACCCTACCACCTCTCCCACCCCCCTCACCGCCTCATACTTCACGAGTGTTAAACACTTGTTAAATTCGTCATTCATTAAAATTCTTCCCAACGTTTTGTGAAGGCGACGTTTCCCGCCCACAAAACCCCTTTCTTCCCGCGACCTGATCCTTTGCCAAAAAACTTCTGTTCTCCGCGTTACGTTTCCATCTGGAGTGCACGTCGAATACCCCCCACCCCCCACCCCCAAACAAGAGAAAAAATAAATAAAAAAGGAAAAAGAGCATTAACATCAGCAGCATCTCCTCCGCCCGCCGAAATTCACGGCCTGGGAACCGTCTCCTTCCGCGTGCTGATTACGTCCAGCCTCAAACTAGAATCTGATTTATCCTACGCTTCAGCCCTGTCTTGGGTACGCTTAATATAGTCGTATATTCGCTACGCCTCAACATCCTTAATCGCCTATGAGCTTAACTTCGCCTGAAAAAGCTTAACTGCAGTGAGAGCATTTAACCTCGGCTACGCAGGCGCAGGCAGGCTGATGTGCCGGTAATATGTACAACTAATTATAAGCCGCTGCCATCACCTCCCACCTGGAGGTCTCAAGGTACCAATATGTACGCGAGGCCACGCCAATTTTGACCGTATAGTATACCCTGAAGTTGTGAGTATATCCGCTAACAATCACATGCAGTATACTGGATGGCCTGTACGTGGTCAGTATATCAAGGGCTCAACGAAGTCCGTGGTGGCGGGGCATTCATTATCTCCCGCCATTATCATTATTATCAGTTATCACTTATCGTTATCACCATGGGTCGTGCGGCTGGCTCCGGTGCAAAAAGGGCGCGCGCCCTGTCTTTTCACATGGTGATGCTAATGCCCATCTTGCCCGGGAGCCCCGTGATTACCACCTCCGCACTCTTGCGCGCAAAAAGGGCATACGCCACGCTGTCTTGAGGTCGAATTTGTGTCTTTCTTGTACCGACGCGAGGGCACAGCACCGGCCCACACTTGCTTCAACAATCAAGTTCTGTCTCTCAACGACTTTCCTGCTTCTGATTAATTTGACAGGCGTACTTGACAGCCGTTCTTGACAGCCTAGCCTGACAGGCCTGAGCTGGATAGTAACTATAGCCGACATTCACAATTATTGTCGCCTTTGGCAACCATACTTGAGGCTCTGATCTACAAGCCATACTTGACACCAACACTTGAAAGTCATAATCATGTTTGGCAACCACACTCGCTTGGCTGACTTGACAGAAATAGTTGACAACCACCACAGGAAGAGGCACGCAGGTCTCGCAAGGGAGCAGGAAAGCAGTCGATGGGTTGGAATTGGTCTCGGACCTCTAACCGCAGGTCTGGCGAAGCAGCTCACCACCCTACTCTTCTCCTGCAAGATATTGCCAAGATTATCATCATTACTTCTCCTTCCTCTTGTTGTCGTCGTTTTCGACGACCATCCCCCCTTCTTCTTTTTCTTATTTTTCTTCTTCTTCTTTCTCCCTTTCCTACTACTCCATCCTCTCTTTCTTCCTTCTCCTCCTCCTCCTTCATCTCCTCCCATCTTCTACTTCTTCCTTCTCCCATCTTCTTTTTCTTCTTCTTCCTTCTCCACCCTCATCTCCTCTCTCTCCTTCTTCTCCTACCTTCCCTTCCCGCCACCTAGAACGACACCAGTGCCCGCCGCCACGAAAGCAGCGTGGAAATAAACTACTCCCCGAGATATAAACAGCCATGAAATATTAATTATCTCCGGCACAACGCGGGCCTCGCGCTCCACCGCGCGCTTGTTCCGCGATAAGAGGGGGGTGGGGGACACGTTATTGGTGGGGGGGGGGGGGGGCGGACAGTTGATAAAGGGGGGGGAGTGAAGTATTTTTTTTTCTTTAATCTCCGTAATAAATGATTTAAGACGCATATACGAACGCTCGCCTCCTGGCCACATAGACTTGTCGCGGGAACCTAATCCTTTATTCCCGTCCCCTCAGCCACACTGTGACACCCTGCCATGTCCACTTATCAACAGCTGGCTTCACTCTTTCACATGGTAGTGCAGCCTTCCCCCCTCCCCTCCCCCTCGCCTTCCCTTCTCCACCGGCCCTGTCTTTTCATTTCCTTTCATCTCCTCCTTCGTTGGTGGCTCCTCTTTCATTCCTTTATTCATTTCCGTTTTCATGGTCATTTCTGCATGATTCCTTTCTTGTCTGTTTATTTGTTTTCCTTTCTTCCTGGGACTTGCTTTTATTTTTGCTTCTTATCTCCTTTTCTTTTGGTGGTAATCTCTAAATGCATTTATGTCCTCTTCAGAGCCGACATAATGTTACTCTATTTTAAGCCTTCCTTGCACATTCTTCGTACCTTAGCCTCCATCTCCCCCTCTCCCTCCCTCCCCATCCTCGTACCTCGTTCTCCACCCCCTCCTATTTTCCTCCCCCACTCCCACTTCCCCAGTCTTCGTAGCTCTCTCCCCTTCTTTCCCATCTCCACCTCGTCTCCTTCTCTTCTCTCTCCACCTCCTTCTCTTCTCCACTCTTCGTACTTCTATCTCAATCTCTTCCCTTTCTCCTCTTCTCTCTCCACCCCCTCCCCTTTTACTCTCCCCCTGCCCGTCCTCCCCAGGCTTTCCGTCACCATGACTATCGGAGCGAGCGCAGGCGTGTCGGGTGTGGTGCGTGTCGCCTGCCAAGAGCAAGAGTTTACAGGTCGCGCAGGTCATCAGTAACCCCGGTGACACCTGCGACACCCGCCCTTATCTTGCCCGCGTCACCGCCACCTTCAGGTCCCCTTAACCCGGCGCTTACATTAGCCTGAAAACCCGCCACTCTCCTCCCCGTTCCTCCTCCTCCACCCCTTCCCTCCCCTACCTTCCACCCTCAAGCCTTATCTAAACACCTGCTCTTCTTAAAGCATTTACATGCATACACATAGGCGCACAAAACACAAACACATGCATTTCTTCATACATTTATACACACATGCCCACTCTGCATAAACATACACCCACAATCACACACCCACACGATAAAAAAAAACTTCCCCTGCCCATTACAACTCCCCCCCCCCCTTCCCTCTTATCAAGCCGCGCCGAGGCCAGATTATTTGTCAACAAAGATGAACATCGCTTCTTAGACAGACGGCGCTAATTGTATGCTACTACACTTGCTGCTTCTCTTTTTCTTTTTCGTCTTCTTCTTCTTCTTCTTCTTCTTCTCTTCTTCTCTTCTTCTTCTTCTTCTTCTTCTTCTTCTTCTTCTTCTTCTTCTTCTTCTTCTTCTTCTTCTTCTTCTTCTTCATCTTCTTCTTCTTCTTTCTTCTTCTTCTTCTTCATCTTCTTCTTCTTCTTCCTTCTTCTTCTTCTTCTTCATCTTCTTCTTCTTCTTCCTTCTTCTTCTTCTTCTTCATTTTCTTCTTCTTCTTCATCTTCTTCTTCTTCTTCATTTTCTTCTTCTTCTTCATCTTCTTCTTCTTCTTCTTCTTCATCTTCTTCTTCTTCTTCATCTTCTTCTTC
>NC_061824.1:4611069-4613569 GCF_019202785.1 Penaeus chinensis
TTCCTTCCTTTTATTCTTCCTTTCTTCCCTTCACTTCTCCCTCCTTCCCTCCCTCCCTCCCTCCCTCCCTCCCTCTCATTCTCTCTCTCTCTCTCTCTCTCTCTCTCTCTCTCTCTCTCTCTCTCTCTCTCTCTCTCTCTCTCTCTCTCTCTCTCTCTCTCTCTCTCTCTCTCTCTCTCTTAGACTCTCGTTCTCTTTCTTTCTCTCTCGTTCCCTTTCTTTCTCTCTCGTTCTCTTTCTTTCTCTCTCGTTCTCTTTCTTTCTCTCTCGTTCTCTTTCTTTCTCTCTCGTTCTCTTTCTTTCTCTCTCGTTCCCTTTCTTTCTCTCTCGTTCTCTTTCTTTCTCTCTCGTTCTCTTTCTTTCTCTCTCGTTCTTTTTCTCTCTCTCTCCTTTCTCTTTCCTCTCTCCATTTTCATCTATCCTTTTCCTCTTTCTTCCCTATCTCCTCTTTCCTCCCTATTTCCTTCCACCCCCCACCCCCCCGCGCCGAGAACGCGAGGAAGGGAATTCGAACACACGAAATTGGTTCCCCTCGGAGTCCATGCACCAGCGGACATGCGTGCCTTCCCCTCCTCTTCCATCCCTCTTCCCCTCCTCCCTCCTCCCCTTTCTATCCCTCCAACCTCTTATCCCAATCCCTTATCCCATTTAACTCCGTCTCCTCTCCCCTTCCGCCTTCCCTTCACCGTCTGTTCCCTTTCTCCCTTCCGTTCCCTCACTCCCATTCCCCCGTCCCCCGCCTTGCCCCTCCCTCCCCGCCCCTCCCTCCTCAGCCCCTTAGCCCCCTAAATCCACTACCACTTAAGGGAATGAATCTGTGGAGTGGCAATGAGGGAGATTATCCGGCAGATGATTAAAAGCAATTAGCAGGAGGCTACGGCCGAGCGGTCACCGGGATGACGGCGGCGGCGGCGGCGGCGGCCAGACCCCGCGCTCCGCCGCTCTCGCTTTGCTTCCGTCGCACGCACCTCTTTTACTATCATTTTTATCCTTCCTCTCTTCCAGTTCTCTTATTCCTTTGTCTGCCCTCTCTTTTAACGCGTTAATCCCCTCCCTTTTTCTTCTCTCGTTCACTTCCTTTCCCTCTCCTTTTCGCTATTATTGTTCTTCTTTGCCTTGGATTCTCCCCCTCTGGTCCCTTCTTTAGTCTCCTTTCTCGTATACTTCCCTCTTCCCCTCATCACGTGTTTTGCGTATACCCCCCCCCCCTCTGCACCTCTTCCCCTCACGCTGGTCAAGAAGGGGATCTTCGCTTTTATCCCTTTTCATTTTCTGTCTTCCTTCTTTGTTTTCATTTTTAATTTATATGCAAGTATTTCATTTCTCTACATCTTTTTTTCCTCTAATCAATTCCACTTTCATTCTAGCTCACTATAACCCCTCTGAATTTGCCGTTCCTCCCCCTTTCCCCTCTAAAAAAAATGAGATGTGAAAAATATTACACAAAATACCCTGTAATTACCCTTAGTGATACCTGTCGCATCCTGTCCACTTCCCCTCGCTCTCCCCACCCCATTGCCCCTCTCCCTTCCCCTCCCATGTTAAAAAAAATCCCCCTCCCTCACTTCCCCTGCCATCTCCCTGTCACACCCGATTATCTCCCTGCGTCACATGCTATTAATCGTTACGTCATCCTAACGATTGTGGACGCGGCGACCCTTCCGGCTTCCCGTCACGTCACGCCCCGTCGCGCGCCTCGAGTTTGTCGTCACGTTCGAGGTTCGAGGCGTCACAGGTCAGCAAGACGTCGCGAGAAGAGAGGCTGTCACCCTTCGTGCTCTGACGATACGAGGGGAAAGGAACTAAAGGGGGAATTAGTAGAACAAGGGGAGAGTGGGGTGGGGAGGAAATAGTGATAAGGAAAGGCGAGTTGAGGGGCGAGAGAGGATCCTCGCCCCCTTCTTTTTCCCATTCTCGACAAGGGCGCGGGCAAACTTCTTGTCATTTCCATCATACTGCCGCTATTCCTTCCCCTCAGCGAGTCATCCTGTCTAATCATATTTACCCTCTGCCTTCCCATTCCCCTCTGGTGCCAAATCTCCAAGAACTCTAAAGCCTCCTTTAACCCCCCCCCCCCCTCCACTTGCCTCTTCTCCCTGGTTTTTCCTTCCCCTTCCACGCTCTCCCCCTTCCCTCTCCCCCCCCCCCTTATTCCCCCGCACCCCCACGTCTTGACTCCCCCTTCAGGACTCTCCCGATAATATTTGCCGCAAATTGAACTGATCCTGGCGCCCGCTCATCCGGAACGCCACTAATCGGAGCCACGTAATGCAATTTTACACTCGGCAGCGACCCGCCCCTCCACGACTCCACCGCTACCCAGATCAACCTCCCTCAGGACCCGCTTTCTCCCCTCCTCCATCCTCCATCCCTCCCTCCCTCTCTCCCTCTCTCCTTCCCCCCTCCCTCCCTCAACTCTTGTCCCTTCCCCTCCTCCTCCTCCCCCCTTCCCCAACACCCTTCTCCCCCCTTCCTTCTTCCTCTTTCCTCTCTCCCTCTC
>NC_061824.1:4631069-4636069 GCF_019202785.1 Penaeus chinensis
ATCTCCCCTCTCCTCCATCCCCCCTCTCCTCCATCTCCCCTCTCCTCCATCTCCCCTCTCCTCCATCTCCCCTCTCCTCCATCTCCCCTTTCCTCCGTCTCTTCTTCCCTCCATCTCTCCACCCCTCTATTATTCCACTGCTCTATCTCTCAATCTCTGTATCTCTCCACCCTTCCCTCTCTCCATCCCTCCCTCTCTCCATCCATCTTTCATCTTTCCCTCTCTGCTGAAACCATTCGAGGAAGAGCAGAGAAGCAGCTCAATTTGTTAAATGAATCTGGAAAGAGGCAATAGCATAATCTAACATCAAGGTTACAACTTTAAGAGTCAGGAAATTCTAATCTGATGATTGCGTTGATAAGTGTGTATTTCTGCAACGATGTTCAATGCCACGATAAAATCCGAGTAATCAAATGGACGCTCGAGATGTGAACTAATCATGTAAACAATAATAATAGGGCAATGCAGGAGTGCATGGAGCGTGAATGATCCGCCTGAAGGGCAAAGGATACACGCATAGATGCAATGGTCGGCGGTGGTGACAGTGACGTTAGGATAGGCGGCAGAAGTGGTGGTGGTGGTGGTGGTAGTGGTAGTAAACGTTGTGGTAAAGGCGGTGGTATCGGTGGTGGTGGTAAAGTGGTGGTAAAAGTGGTGGCAGTGATAGGAATAGAGAGCGGGGGTGAAATAAAAATGAAAGACCCAATGCCAGTTACCAAGATATCCGCGATAAGGTAATCAGTGCCACTATCGCGCCGGTGAGACTGTGAACGTCACCCAGCATGAGAGCCAAAACGAGTGCCACCAGACGCACTTGTACGGCACCGCTCGCACACCTTTTCACTTGCCGGGGGGAGAGACGGAGGGGGGGGGGGAGGACAGAAGGAGGAAGGTAGTGGGCGGCCGAGACACGCGAACTCAAATCCTCTTCGAAGTGGTGTGGGCCTGTAAAGAGGTAAGGGGGAGGGGTGGGGGTGGGGGGTGATGTGACTAACGAAAAGATATAAGAAGAAATCCCGTAATTAGTTTCAAACATCGATTAGCTACCGTAATAACCCACGCGGAAAAAAACATCCCAGAACTTGGACCGGGAAAGATTCCGCGGTGCCTTGTGAAACTTCGGTGAGTGCCACGTCGGTGCCACAGCCGGGCGGGGAAGATGGCGCGGGGCTACAGTAGCTGGTGAACGGCATCTCAGCTCGGAGAGTGTTGGCGGCGGTAACGGTGGCAGCGTACGGCGGTGGCACGGTAGGGCGGGGAGGGGAGGGGGTGCCAGTGCCAAGCCGGGAGTGCCGCTACCATGACTCACAGCCCCCACTTCCTGCCTTGTGCCACAAGACGTCCTCTGCCGTCCATCACCATACACACAAACGCATGCATACAGACATGTATACCTACATACATCATACATACATACACATATACACGCATGCATGCACGCGCACGCACGCACACACGCACACGCACACACACACACACACACACACACACACACACACACACACACACACACACACACACACACACACACACACACACACACACACACACACACACACACATGCAATTGGCATCCGGTGCGAATCCACATCAGGAATTGATTGCAGATTAACATTCTCAAAACCTCTACAAAAAACCTCAATAACTAGCATTCCTCAAGTAGCCGCCGTTGTCGTCTGCCGAGTGTTATCTTACCTGGCGGAGAACACGCGGCAAAATAAACACGGCCACATACAAACGAGCTTCTTGCCACCCCCCCCCCCAACCCCCCAACCTCACACCCACCCCTCCTATTCCTAGACCAATCCCTGCTTCTCCATCTCCCTCTCTCTCTCTCTCTCCCTCCTCTTTTTGTCTCTAAGTCTCTCTTTCGTTCTTCCTCTCTACTTCTTTCTCCCTCTTTCCGTCCCCCTCTTTCTTTATTCCTCTCTACGTATCTCTCTCTCACTACGTCTCTCTCTCTCTCTACGTCTCTCCGTCTCTCTCTCTCTCTCTCTCTCTCTCTCTCTCTCTCTCTCTCTCTCTCTCTCTCTCTCTCTCTCTCTCTCTCTCTCTCTCTCTCTCTCTTTCTCTTTCTCTTTCTCTTTCTCTTTCTCTCTTTCTCTCATTTTCTCATTCTCTCTCTCTCTCTCTCTCTCTCTCTCTCTCTCTCTCTCTCTCTCTCTCTCTCTCTCTCTCTCTCTCTCTCTCTCTCTCTCTCTCTCTCTCTCTCAATCTCGCGCTCCCTCTCTCCCTTCTATCACGCCTATTACTCTACATTTCCCCAGTACTACGTCTACTACCACTCTTACTCCTACTTCTACAACTACTACTGATGATCATAATTCCCCACTCCCGATTGCACCATCATCTCCTGCAACATCTACGGTGACGTCATCCTCCCTGTGCTACATCTCTTTTCCCTCTGTCTCCCCTTCAGCTTCGTCATTTCAGTAAGATTTTTTTTTTTTTCCTTTTTTTTTACCCTTTCTCCTTACGAATTTCATCAACTTTCGCTTCGTTTCTCATTCGCCTCGCTCCTTGGTCCTTTCCTCATTGTTTTTCTCATCCCTCTCCTTCCCTCCTCTTTATCTTTCTCTTTTGCTTCTCTCCCTCTACTGTCTCATCTTCCCTCCTTCCTTCCTTCCTCCCTCGTCTTTATCATCTTCCCCCCTCCTTTCTTTATCTTACCCCCCCCTCCTTCCTTATCTCATCCGTCTATATCCTCCTTTTATTCATCCACTTCCCTCCTTCCCTCTTCTCCTCCTTCCTCCTTCCTTCCTTCTTTTGCTGCTGCTCCTCCTCCTCCTCCACCTCACGCCCTCCTCTTCTTGAACTTCAAAAAACGTCTCAAGACTTCACAACTCGAGACTCATCACACTCCCTCGCCAAGACTCACCACGCTAAGACTCTCCGTGAGACTCTCCAGCCTCTCTTTTCTTCTCTCTATCCCCAGTGAAATTGAGAGGCTGCACATCGCCAAGATTTTCCCCTTTCCACTTTTCCTTTTCTCCCCAGTTCTCTTCTTCTCTCGATGTTCTCCCATTCCTCCTTTTCCTCCTTTATCACTCCCCGCCTCTCACCACTCTTACTCTTTAGAATTATCTATCTTCATCACCCCTTCCTCGTCATCAGCTTTTCTATTCCTTCCCGTCTTTCGTTTCCCTTCTCTTCTTCTCTCTTTTCTTTTCTCTTTTTACCTAAACAAATAAATTTACCTTTTCCCTTTTTCCGATTTTCAATCCTCTTTTGTCTTGCGTTCTTCCGTTTTTATTCCCTCTATTCTTATCCCTTTTCCTATTTTTTCTGATTTCAGCTTTATCTTTCCTTCTCTTCTTTATCATATTTTCCTTACCCCTTTGCAACACTCCTTCCTCTTCTCCTGCATTTCTAACTCATCAATTTCTGTTCTCCACTTCTTATTCATTCTTTCGCTTGCTTTACACCCTTCCCCTTCCTTTATTGTTTTACTTGCTTCACAGTTCTCTCAATTTTCCTCCTTCCCTTCTCCATCCACATTCTTTACCCCCTCCCCCCCACCCCCTCCCACGTCGAGGATCAGAGCCCCCCTCCCCAAGGAATCTCCCCCCCCCTTCTCCGGGAACCTTAGCCCCCCCCCCCCCACTCCCCTAGGAGTCGTCGGGTCCCTCTGAAGTAGCGGTTGGGGGGAGAGGAAGGGGGGGGGGGGGACCAGAGGGATGTCGAGGGTGGAGGGAAGGCGAACGGGGGAGGAGAGGAGCAGGAGGAGGATGAACGGGATGGAGAGCAAGAAAGAGGGAGGGAGAGAAGAGGAGGAGGAGGAGGAGGAGGAGGAGGAGGGGGAGGGAGACGGAAGGGGAGAGTGGGGGAGGAGGGAGGGAGAGAGAAGAGGAGAGGGAAGCGGGAGCAGGAGTGGGGGAGGAGAAGGTAACTCTCCTCTGAATCAACACGGGGAACAAATATCAATTACATTTGCCACGTTTACCTTGGCATGTTTAAGTCTCAACGGTAGGGCTCTGCTGCCTGCTTCTGCTGAGGAAGGGGTAGAGGGTTAAGTGAAGGGGGCAGGGGGGGAGGAGAGAATAAGGGGCAAGGGGGAAGACGGAGAGGGGGGAAGAAGGAGGAGAGGGAGGAAGGCGAGAAGGGGAGAGAGAGAGGGCAGGAGCACCACCCTTTATATTTAAATGGAGGCGACTGTGCTGTCAATCTTTTTCCTTTTTTTTTTTTTCTCTCTCTCTCTCTTCTCTTTTTTATTCTTTGCGTTTCGTTTCTTGAACGATAATGATATTGCTCTGTCTACTTCACATGTGTATTATCTATATGGCCAAGGAAAAGTGCCTCGTTATTTCGCCAATATCGTCCAGCGGAGCTTTGCTTTTACTCATACTTGCAAGAGACGAATCGAATTCCATTTACTTTTTTTTTCTCAGAATGGCATGGAAACTGTCATGATGATAATATAAGTAATGATAGTAACACTAATGAAATAATAATGACCATAATAATCAATATCATCATTATGATAATAATCATCACCAACATAAATAAAGTATTTCGATGATAAATATTACAAAAGAAAAACAGTTATGATAGCAACAATGATAATATTTATATTAATATGTGAACAGCTTTTTCCTTCATTTTTGTTATCCGCTATTATCATATATCCTTTATATATATATATATATATATATATATATATATATATATATATATATATATATATATGTGTGTGTGTGTGTGTGTGTGTGTGTGTGTGTGTGTGTGTGTGTGTGTGTGTGTGTGTGTGTGTGTCTCCGCGCGTGGGCGTGCGTGTACGGACGTGTGCGTGTGGGGTGTGTGTGTACATATATTTATATATGTGTATATATGTATATATGTGCATATTTAATTATATATATAAACACACAAATTGCATATATATAGAATGAAAGTAGATTTAAAAAAAAAAGACAATACATAAATAAATAAATAAGGAAAAAAAGAAAAAAAATATGCCCTCAAAAATACTTCTTATTTAAAACCCGATTCGCTCGCAACAG
>NC_061824.1:4646069-4648569 GCF_019202785.1 Penaeus chinensis
CGTTGGCAGCGCAGCGAATCCCATGTCTCAAGCAAGTTTATTTCTCGTTAAGGCAACATATTGATTACTCGGGCACGAGACATAATCAATGAGCAGACAACAGCGGCCGGCAGAGACCCCCTCCCTCCGTCCCTCCCTTCCTTCCACCCCCTTCTCCCCTTTCCATTCGTGAGGCCCGCGACCCGAAGGTCCTCCTTCCTCTCATCCTTCCCCCTTCGCCCTCGGACTCTCAAGCAGACACGCGTCGGGCGGCGCCAGCGTGTCAGGAGGACAGCATACTAACGGCCGCTGAAGGAGCATCAGAGGGCGACCTACTGAGACGCTGACATCGATCCCCGACAAGGTTACTTTTCCGGGACGGGTGACGCCCGAAACATCGAAACAGCGCATCGAATCCGCGACTCCGAGCCGAGTGGTTGCCCCGGGATGGAAGAGGATCCGGCGCGGGAGGGAGAGCTCACTCCTACGTAAATAGGTTGTAAATTATCGCTGAAATGTGATTGCAGTAAAGGAGGTCCTGAATGGCACTGTTTTAAAAAGAAAATGAGTCTCAGATATTAATAATGAAAGAAGAAAAAAATATAAACCTTTATTCTTCCCCGACAAAGAATTCAGGGAAGGGAAAATCACCAGATGAAAGGAACAGAAATGAAAGGGGGAAAAAAGAAGAAGAAAATCCAAGGACAAGGAAAATTCAATAAAAAAGAAACGAACAGAAAGAAAGTGGAACATCCTAGAACAATTCTCATGAAATACCCAAACATTGCCCAAAAGAAAAGCTATTGGGTGCCCCCCCCCCCCCCCCAAGTGTCCAGGTAACCCCGGGGGAGGAGACACCTGATGGCGAATGTCCAAAACCAACAGCGAGGTTTCCTTGCCCGTCTCCCTCCTTCCACACTACTTCCCCCCTCCTTCCCTCCCCACACATTCACTCCCTCCTTCCCTCCACACTCATTCCCTTCCTCCCTCCCTCCTTCCCTTCCTTCCTTACTCATTCCCTCCTTCCCTCCCACTCCTTACCCTCTCCCAGCCCTTCCTACCCATTACTCTCCCTCTCTACTTCTCTCCTTTCCTACCTCATCCACATTCCCTACCACCCTAACTCTCAGCCTGCCCTTTTTTTCTCTCTCCATTCTGCTATCTCCTATCTCTTATCTCCTGTCTCCCCCTCACCTGTCTCTCTCGCCTCTCTCCCACTCCACTTCTCCCCTCTCCTCTCCTTCCCCTCTCCTCTCCTTCCCCTCTCCTCTCCTTCCCCTCTCCTCTCCTTCCCCTCTCCACTCCTTCCCCTCTCCACTCCTCTCTATCTCTTCTCTCCTAGCTCCCCCTCACCCCACCCGCCCGTCTCCCCTGCCCCACGTCTTCTCCGAGCGGCGTGCATGACCCCGCATAATGTAGGGTCAAGCCCGCTACACCAACACTAGCCCCGCATGACCAAACATGATCCTATTCAAGATTCCTTACATACTCTGGGACACCAAACAATGAAGGCAAAAAACAACATAATCACGCAACAAACAAGACGCCGTTATTCAGCCCCGGGGCGACTACATGCAACATGGAGTTTCTTCGTTTCACACATGGAAGGACTCGGGGACGGGGAGGAAAAGGGAGGAGGGGTGGAAAAGGGAGGAGGGGAGGAAAGAAGGAAGGGAGGAGGGGAGGAAAGAAGGAAGGGAGGAGGGGAGGAAAAAAGGGAGGGAGGGGGCAGAAGGGGAAGGAGGGTAGGGGAAGAGCAAGGTGTTTCGACACGTGTAAGACGGTGTCGGAGACTACTGTATGCAAATGTCTGTCTCTGTATCTGTCTGTCTCTGTCTGTGTCTGTCTCTGGCTCTGTCTCTCTCTCAATTCAGGAAATACCTAACAGACAAAATATGAATAAATATCATGCATAAAGTACAAGTACTAGAATAATCAATAATACGTATTCATTTTCCCTCATTAAATTATCCTCGATCAAGCCAGCACAATATTTCCGACCGCAAAGAAAACGGTGATCTGCATCTCCGCGCCAACCGCCTCGGACTTCAGGCGCGGTTAAAAAAAAATATATATATATATATATATATATATATTTATATATATATATATATATATATATATATATATACATATATATATAGACATATATATAGACATATATATATATATATATATATATATAGAGAGAGAGAGAGAGAGAGAGAGAGAGAGAGAGAGAATGTATATGTATATATATACATATGTATATGTATACGTATATACAAAGATGTTTATATATAAGTATGTACACATATCCAATGATATGTATACATACATACATATGTGTATATATATGTATATATATGTATATATATGTGTGCATGTATGTGTATGTGTATGTGTATATGTGTGTGTATATGTGTGTGTGTATATGTGTGTGTGTATGTGTGTGTGTGTGTGTGTGTGTGTGTGTGTGTGTGTGTGTGTGTGTGTGTGTGTGTGTGTGTGTGTGTGTGTGTGTGTGTGTGTGTGTGTGTGT
>NC_061824.1:4658569-4671069 GCF_019202785.1 Penaeus chinensis
TAATGAAAATATTTACTTTAAGAAAATAATACTTGTCAAGAGAGTTCTCCCATTCTTGCTAATTGCATAGGCCTATATGATCTAGGACGAATTAACCACTGGGTATCTGATGCCACGCTAAGCATCTGTGTGACAAGAATGCGGTCACAGATTCGCAAAGGAGACAAGTGATGCCACAAAACAGAGTGGGCGTTTATGGGCGGTGCGGCCGAATACCGGACTATGCGTGACGCTCCTCTGGCCACAGCACCACCACAGCAGGAGCAGCGTGGCGACCAAAGGTAATAAAATCTTACGACACACCACTAGACAGATGTGACTGCCGGCACCACACGCAAAAACTCCTACATAAACAGCGTGACCTCTGTACTGACCGGCTATTCCCGCCTCCCGCCACAACATCACGTTGTCCTTACACACTTCTCATGGATGGAAACCGACTGCGGTCAGGCTGTCACACGGGACGCCCGAGAGAGGCTCGCTTTTACGCTACACAATCGTCAATGTGAGTATTAGTGGAATAAAACCCCGCGGAGAGATTACGTCGGCGCTACGTGACAAACTTAGAAAAATGAATTCTCTGTTTACTGACAACACGTAGAAGCGCCCATTCAGAGCCGGCAGTCAAGATGCACGTCGAATCGCCTCTTATTCTTTAGGGAACCCAACCTTCGAATGATTTATACAAAGAGGACAAAGGGACGAGCCATCAACACCAACTTATTTCAGGCTGAATGCAATCTCTAAGCTTAATATGCAGTAAAAGTCAGAAATGTCCCAAGACAGGAAAGTGGGGTGTTACGAGAGGAAACTGGTGTTTGGAAGCTACTCAACAGAACACACTCGCAAAGTCTTTACAACCTTACAAAACACGAGTAACTCTGGCGGTCGCGTCACCGCTCACGAGTCTAAATACCAGCCAATTACATCCATGGTTAAACTCGGCCACCAATCAGAACTTCAGGTAGCCGAGCGCGGTACGGTTTCGTCTTTTTAGTCATTTGTGTTAAATCATGGTTGTAACAAGAGGTAATTTCCCACGGAATTCGAAGATATTTACATATTTTTTTCCACACTTAATGCGAACGTTCCGAGCAGTTCCGAACATAGGGGAAGATGAAAATTCCCGAGTCGATTAACCCGACGGGCAAAAAAGTCGGTGGGGAAGAGGTGAAAACAAACGCCTTCTGATGAATTTGGAGCGGCGCGGAAAATGCTGTGTGCGGCTAACCTGCATCTCTTTCATTTAACCCAAGAGCGAAGAGGACAACTCCACGAAATATTGTTTTTGAATTCCAACCATCTATGAGATCCGTATAACAAATACGGCAAGTGAAAACGGCGATAAGTACGAACGGTGGAAAATTACGAAAAATACGAAAGGACATGTGCTTGTGGCGACATCGGAGCACGTGTGTCACCAGACCAGCCACAAAGAATGAGAGGATCTTCACCCGTAACCGCCATCACCCGCCACCCTGCCGCTGCCCACCCCCTCACCCTCGCTCTCCTTCCCCCTCTCCCTTCATCCTCCGAGCATCTTCCCTTGCCGCCCTTGCACCTTACCCCCTGCTACACCTGCCTCGTACTCTGTCACCCACTCGTTCTAGACAAAGACTGACTCACTGACTGACTGTCTCTCTCTCTGTCTCTCTCTCTCTCTCCCTCTCTCTGTCTCTGTCTCTCTGTCTCTCTGTCTCTTTGTCTCTCTGTCTCTCTCTCTCTGTCTCTCTCTCTCTGTCTCTCTCTCTCTGTCTCTCTCTCTCTGTCTCTCTGTCTCTCTCTCTCTCTCTCTCTCTCTCTCTCTCTCTCTCTCTCTCTCTCTCTCTCTCTCTCTCTCTCTCTCTCTCTCTCTCTCTCTCTCTCTCTCTCCTCTTTGGGTAAATTATATACGTATGCATATATGTGTGTTTACATACACTAAAGTACAAAACTTGTGTCAATTGGTATAGACAGTACGTATTCATTTACCTTTGCTAACATAATCAGACCCGCACAGACACTGAAACACACACTAGAGCGAACGAGCACACACACGCGCGCGCGCACACACGCACACACACACACACACACACACACACACACACACACACACACACACACACACACACACACACACACACACACACACACACACATATCCAGACCCGAAACTCTTCTCGCCCGCTTCGAATCCGATCACGAAAAAGCCACCATTTCCAGCGCCGGGTAATCACGGGATCGACCGTGCGTGCCTGCGGCGGCCAGTGAGCCTATATATGCACCAGGGAAACCCCCACTCGCGGCCCCCCCACACAGACTTATCTACGGTCACCGCTAATCTAAGAAAAGAAAAAAGAAAACAAGAAAAAAGATGAAAAACAGCTTGAGAAAACCAGTAAGTCTTGAAGGGTTTCTGTGTATACGTCTGCGAACGCCAGCGCCATTTGGACGGGTTTGTAAAATTCAAAGTATTGATTCATATAATTTGGGTTGTTGTTTTGTTCTAAAAATTCCTAGAAGAGATAAAATAGGGAAGTAGGTGGAAAAAATGGACGAAATCCAAAAAGCTAACTCTATCTAAAAGCATGAATTTAATAACAAAACAAAATCGCAAAGTCAGACGAACGTGGATGTGCCAATGCAGCACTGCGTGGCGAAGGTGACGAGAGTGTAAAAGGATGAGTTAAAAGTCATCCTGATGGTATGCGTTGGAGCCAGGGGACGAATAAGAAGAAAGGGAAAAACGACAGAAGGACGAAGAAAAGAAGGGGGGTGGAGTGGGGGAGGATGACGAAGAGAAGAGGGGGAAAGAGGAACCTGTGGAGGGAGGAATTAAAAAGGAGACGAGAAGAGACATGAAGACAGGGGGAGAGGGGAAAGAGAGGATGAAAGGGAGGAAGACAAAAAAAAGGGAAAGGAGACGGAAAAGAGAGGGGAGGTGGAGGACGTAAATGAGATGGGAAAGGAAGACATAACGACATACGAAGTTTGGAGAAAAGTGGAAACAGAGACAGAGGAGGAGGTAGAGAAAGGTGAAAAGTAGGAGGTTCAGAAGAAGGGAAATGACGAGGAGGTAGAGGAGGCAAAATCCCCCACATTTCGAAGCGCGCGGAGGCCCCCGCTGAGATCCCCACCAGACAGAAGTCCCCGCACGCAACACCTGTCGCCTTCCTCCCCTTCCTCCCCGTCGTCGGTCGCCCCCCCCCCCCCCGCCTCCTCTCTCGAACGCCACGGCCCTTAGACCTCCCCGGCGTTATACGAGCACGGCGTCGCTGTATTTAAAGCCACACAAATACACGCTGTGACGGGCAACACGGGGGTACTGTCCTGGTACGGACTTGTATTCGCACTCACTCACTCACTCTCTCTCTCTCTCTCTCTCTCTCTCTCTCCCTTTCACTCTCCCTTTCACTCTCCTTCTCACTCTCCTTCTCACTCTCCTTCTCTCTCTCCCTCTGTGCGTGTGTGTGTGTATGTGTGTGTGTGTGTGTGTGTGTGTGTGTGTGTGTGTGTGTGTGTGTGTGTGTGTGTGTGTGTGTGTGTGTGTGTGTGTGTGTGTGTTTCACTATCTCTCCCTCCCTCCTTCCCTCTCCTTCATTCTCCCTCCCACTCACTCTACTTCTCTCCCTCCTTTCCCTCATCCTCTCCCTCTCCCTCTCCCTCTCCCTCTCCCTCTCCCTCTCCCTCTCCCTCTCCCTCTCCCTCTCCCTCTCCCTCTCCCCAGAGACGGTGTTCTATGCGCTCTTTGAGGACCGTCGCCACTTCCGTTCCCAAGATCCCTTGCTTTTCTTTCCACTTGTGCAATATCCGCGGAAGGGATTAAGCACGGACGCTAAATATCAGTCAATTCGACCATCAAAATACCAGAATGTAAATTCCCTTCAACCAACCCTCACAACTAATCTTAGTGAGAGCTGCAATAGTAATTTTTAATGATAATTATCATGGTTATTATTAATGTCTTTTTATTATCTATGGCATTATTATTATAAGCATTATTCTTATTAGTAATAGCATCAGAGCGTAACTACTTTTTTTGACAGGTATGAAGGGCAGAAAAGTGAAATGAAAGGGGGGAAATTAATCAGTGAAATATGGAAAGTCATAAGGGAAGGGGAGGGAAGGGAAGGGGAAGGGGAAGGGGAAGGGGAAGGGAAGAGAAGAGAAGAGAAGGGGAAGGGAAGAAAGGGGCGAAGTGGAAGTGGAGTTACCGTTGAAATGGGCAGGGGGGGGGGGGATTACACGAACTTCCATTAATACCCGATGGTATTTAGGTTCTCCCTGCCAAGCTACGGATGGCCGGAATCCAGGGTAATTACGCGAGGGGAAAAAAGTGCACATACTGCGAGTAATTAAGACAAGAAAATACCGAGAAACAAATGTACCCACAAGACTTGCACTGTTTAATTAACAAGTGAAAAGTACACAGTACAGAATATTGGATGAAACCTACAGCCATTTCCGCTCATAAATCTTTATATATATTTATAAGATATTTTTTCACTCATTTAATTCATCATTACATACCACCATGCTGTTCACTTTTTTCTTTTTTTTGTCGTTTTTTATCTTTATCGAACCTATCAGCCTCAACTCGAAAAGGTGTTCATAACGATACTGTCGCGAAGACATCAGCATACACTTGCTTAAATACCCTCTCTTTATAATGGGTCCTCCCTTTATCCACATAATTAAGAATGCATCTACCCCCCCCCCCCGCCCCCTCCGCCCTTTCTCTCTCTCTTCCTCTTCCCATTTCTCCCTACATTCCCCCTTCCGTCTTTCCAAACGCTACCACTTCGCCGTCTCTTCCTATCCCTCTCCTTTCCTCTCCTTTCCTCTCCTCTCCTCTCCTCTCCTCTCCTCTCCTCTCCTCTCCTCTCCTCTCCTCTCCTCTCCTCTCCTCTCCTCTCCTCTCCTCTCTCTTCCTCTCCTTTCCTCTCCTCCCCTCCCTCTTTCTACCTTCTCCTCCATTTCCCTCTTTCCTCATCGACCGTCCATCCCTTATATTTTTACCCCCTTCCCTCTACCCATTACCCCTACTCTCCCTTTTCCTCTTTCCTCATACCCCCCTCCTTCCCTCCCTCCCTCCCTGTCCAGTCTCTCCCCTCCCTCACTCTCTTTCCTCACACCCTTCCACCCCTCACCCTCACCCCCCCCTCTCCCTTCCCCTCCCAACGTCAACCCCCTTCTCTCCCCCCCCTCCCCTTTCCCCCTTTCCCCTCCCCCCCTCTCCCTCCCCCTACTCTAGGCACCCGCGTCGTCCGAAAACATCGTCCCTCGAAGACAATGGCTGCGGCCTGAGGCAGTGTGTGAGGTCGTATCTGCTCTCTCTTACTCCCTTTCGCTTTGGTCTCTCGCTCTGTCTCTTACTCTGTCTCAGCCCTATTTCTCTCTCTCTCTCTCTCTCTCTCTCTCTCTCTCTCTCTCTCTCTTTCTCTCTCTCTCTCTCTCTCTCTCTCTCTCTCTCTCTCTCTCTACTCTCTCTCTCTCTCTCTCTCTCTCTCTCTCTTTCTCTCTTTCTCTCTCTCTCTCTCTCTCTCTCTCTCTCTCTCTCTCTCTCTCTCTCTCTCTCTCTCTCTCTCTCTCTCCCATATTCTCATTTTCATTCTGTCTCTCTCTCTCTTACTTTTTTGTCCTCATATTTTTCTCACCTTCTCTTTTTTAATCCAAATTTCCTTCTTCCCTTCTTTCTAGACCTATTTTTGCGAATTAATTTTCTTTCTTTTTCTTCCTCTCTCTCGCTTCTTCCTTTTCTTGATCCTCTCTTTTTCTCGACTTCTTTTTCTTCCTTTCATTTTTTTTGGTGATGTTTATTATCTTTCCTCTTATTGTTTCTACATTCTTCCTCCTTCGCGTAATTGTGTATAATCTTTTTTTTAAACGATCACATTCGTAAATCTTAATCACAATTTTCCAACACCAACATTCAACTCTTTTTATCTTTTGTGTATCTTTTCCATTTCATTTCCATTTTTCTTCCACGTTCTCCTCTAGTCTCCCATTTCTCCTTTTCTTTCGTTTCAGAAAAATAAAATACGAGTTACAAAATTCTCTCCGAACGAAGAAATGTGAACACAGTGTCACGTGCAAAAAATATGAATGAGAGAAATAACTATAAATAGAATCTGATCTCCCTTTATCTTGCAGTTATATAAGCTGTTCTCGAGATTTCTAAATTTACCACATAATGGTCATTCCTGAAATAATTTTCATCAAAATTATTTCCAATACATATTACCATCAGTGAAAAAATAATTAAACTGCCAATGATAAACACACCCAAGGTGAAAATGATAATATCTATAATAAAGAAAATATACAAAAAACAAAAAAAAAAAATCTGAAATATCGCAATGTTTTTGTTGTTTTTTTTAAGCTCCTCTCGGGCGCCTCCTGAAACAAGTCCGCCGCCGCCCTCAGTCCTCCCGCCGAACCTCGTGTGTCAAATCTTTTCTTCTCGTTTGACTTCCCACCGCCTTCTTTCCATCCCACCGCTCCTGCCACGACCATCGCTACCTGTCCTATTATTTCTGTGAACAACCGTGTCCCTCCTCCTCCTCCTCCTCCTTCCCTCTCCTTCCTACTGTCCCTTCTACTCCCTCTCCCTCCCCCTCCCCCTCCCCCTTCCTCCTTTCCCAAACTACCCCTCCCTTTCCCCTACTACCCACCATCCCCCTCTCCTTCATCTCACTCCCACCCACCCTCCCTCTCTTCCTCCACCCACCCATCCCCCTATACCCCCCTGTACCCTCCTCCTATACCCTCCTGCACCCCCCACCCACCCACCCCCTCCACCCCAGCCCAAGAGATGGCGGCGGACAGTGAGTGGTAAATTGTCAAGTCACGGCCGCTAAACCTCCTTAATCCCCATCATTTTGTTTACACAGTTCCACCGCCCGTTGACCGCCCGGATCTGTGTGTGTGTGTGTGTGTGTGTGTGTGTGTGTGTGTGTGTGTGTGTGTGTGTGTGTGTGTGTGTGTGTGTGTGTGTGTGTGTGTCTGTGTGTCAGAGAGAGCTCTCGCTCTTTCTCTCTCTCTCTCTCTCTCTCTCTCTCTCTCTCTCTCTCTCCCTCTCTCCCTCTCTCTCTCTCTCTCCCTCCCTCTCTCCCTCTCTCCCTCTCTCCCTCTCTCCTCTCCCTCTCTCCCTCTCCCTCTCTCCCTCTCCCCTCTCTCCCTCCACCCTCTCCCTCTCTCCCTCTCCCTCTCTCCCCTCTCTCCCTCCCCCTCTCTCTCTCCCTCTCCCTCTCTCTCCGTGCCCTTAGCAATCCCTTTGTCTGCGCTAAAATGTAGCATGGATAAGCTCGCATCCCGCCGAGACACAGCCAGGCTCAGGAATTACACCGCTACGGGACTTTGTTCGTTGCTCTCCTTTGCGTTGAATAAAATGAACCGAACGGCTATTAATTTGCAAGGAGGGAACACTAGGTTACAGAAACTTACACACATACAAGCGGGCACGTAGGAGTGTGTGTGTGTGTGTAATTACATACAAGTAAATATATGAATCAAGCGCACGCGTGACTCAACATGTGTTTGCTTTCGCAACTTCAAATTATAGGAAGAAAGACGAAAAAAAAAATAATAATAAAAAAAAAAAGCAGAGGCCACGGGTAATATTGAAATCGCGGCAAAAATATAAGTGCAAGAAAACAAGTGCGCAACGGAAGGGCGATGTATTATCATCGGCGAACACCTGCGCTTCTCCGTTTCGTCACCGCGTCTCCGCCTCCTCCAACCTGAGGAACACCTGAGCGAGGTCAACGGAACACATGTGAACCGCCTTGGATCCCCCAGTTCTGATACAACACCTGCGTCAGTAAGCCAGGTCACACGCACACACACAAAACAAGCGCAAGCACACACACACACATACAAAAACGCACGCACGCACACACACACACACACAGCAAAATATTTTGACATGAATAATTTCTGCAGTCAAAACACAACTGATCTGTCATGTGACGATGAGTAAGAGTAATGGAAATGAAAATGGTGATGACTGTTATGACAACGATGACTGTAATTACGATATTTTTATGACAATCACAATAATCATCATACCCAACCAGAATTTAATCCCTTTCGACAGTTCCAGATCCTACCTGAGAGACAGACAGACACCACCCCAAAAATGCTAATCTGGGACGATCATCACAGGTATTGGCCAGGTCTCACCTCCTCCAGCCTGCCTAGTTAGCGACCAGGTGCCAAGTCAAGCCGTAAAGCGGGGGCGCGTGCTCGTAGTGAGGGTGGGGGAGGGAGGAGAGGGCGTCCTTCGGGGAGGGGGGAGGGACAGAGGGAGAGAAGAAAAAACGGAGGAGGGATGGGATGATGGAGGGAGGAGAGGAGTGTGTGGGGAGGGGGGAAGGGGGAGGAGGGAAGGAGGGAGGGAAGGAAGGAAGGAAGGAAAGAAGGAGGGAGGGCGGGGAGGAGGGCAAGAAAGAGGAATATCGAAGGAGGGAGGGGGGAAAGGGAGACGGAGGGAGAGCGGGGACGAGGGCAAGAAAGAGAAGCAACGAAGGATTGGAAGCTGTGAAGATAGAGTTGGAAACAAAAAACACACCCATATTGTGTTGTGTGTGTGTTCGCACGCGTGAGTGTGAGTGCATATGCCAGAATACGTGCGCGTTTGCATGTGTATTACGTGCATATACATACACATACAAGCGTTGAATGCCAACCCCACCGCCCCACCTGCAATCGGAACCGGGCAGGACTCGCCGTTCCAGCCCCGCGCAGGCCCTCCCTGCGCCGCCCGCCGCCACCTGGCCCGTGATGGACGCATCGCCTCGGGGGACCAATTGGTGGGTTGTGTCCATCAGGTGAAGGCTCCCCCGGGGACTCTCCCCTGGGACCTGCCCTCCCCTTTCCTTCCCTACAAGCCCCTTCCAACAAGTCCTTCTTAGAACGAGGCTGAATCACTAGGACTTTAGGGCGCACTGAGTGAAATCAAACCCGCGTTCTAAAAGATGCTCATTTCCCTCTTCCTCTCTTCCTCTCCCTCTCTCTTTCCCTCTCCCCCTCTTTCTTCCCATTATCCCCTCTCCTCCTCCTCCTCCCCCTCCCCTCCCCTCCTCCTCCTCCTCCTCCTCCTCCTCCTCCTCCTCCTCCTCCCCCTCCCCTCCTCCTCCTCCTCCTCCTCCTCCCCCTCCCCCTCCCCCTCCCCTCCCCTCCCCTCCTCCTCCTCCTCCTCCTCCTCCTCCTCCCCCTCCCCTCCCCTCCCCTCCTCCTCCCCCTCCCCCTCCCCTCCCCTCCTCCTCCTCCTCCTCCTCCTCCTCCTCCTCCTCCTCCTCCTCCCCTCCCCTCCTCCTCCTCCTCCCCCTCCCCTCCCCTCCTCCTCCTCCCCCTCCCCTCCCCTCCTCCTCCTCCTCCTCCTCCTCCTCCTCCTCCTCCTCCTCCTCCTCCTCCTCCTCCTCCTCCTCCTCCTCCCCTCCCCTCCCCTCCCCTCCCCTCCCCTCCCCCTCCCTTCCCCTCCTCCTCCTCCTCCTCCTCCTCCTCCTCCTCCTCCTCCTCCTCCTCCTCCTCCTCCTCCCTCACTCACTCTGCACAAACAGGACCTCTCTAACGCAATATCCTTATCAGAGCCAAAGGTCACATCACAGATAAGATTTGCAGACGTTGAAGTACTAAGGTCCATCAACCCTCACAGTACCACAGTGTGCAGTACTTACTTTACGCTCAGTACTATTCCCACCGCATCAAATACCCTTCACTTATGCAATCGTCACGAACTATCAAAATCCATGACTGAAATCCCCCTCCCCTCAAAAATAGAAAGAAAGAAAATAAATGAAATCAAATCAAATAAAAGATCCTGCCCGCGCATCCGTGAATAAAAAACAAAATGTGAATTCCTCCTGTCTTAAATGTTTACGCGTTTCTTTTCAGTCCATACGTGTTTCTATGTCGATTCCTGCTAATAGATGCGTAGAAATTCATCTCTTAAGCTAAAACGCCGTTCGCAAAGCACGTGTTGCGGTAAGAGTTCCACCATTTGCAGAATATGACACATCACCCTCGAATTTGTCGTGAGCCATGGGAGAGACTGCGGTGGTGATCCGTCATGCTAAGAAGGGGGGTGTGCGGCACGCGTGGACAAAACACCCATGGAAATACACCCACATCCACACACACACACACACACACACACACTCACACACACACACACACACACACACACACACATATACATACATACATACATACATACATACATACATACACACACACACACACACACACACGCACACACACACACACACACACACACAATTTCTTGAAATATAGCAACCTACAATCACAAAATCACAGCATCAGTAAGTAACCAAACAAATAACATTTCCAATACCACAAGACCCTCCCGGAAAGCAACCAAAAACGAACAATCCCAGCAACTGACTGACGAAAGGTACTCACCATTGCCGAAGTGCCGTTCGTGTAAGCGTAGGCGAACGGAGACAAGTATCCCAAGCGATCCGCACCCCATGCCGACGCTCCTGCAACAAAACCTACATTATTACAAGGAAAACATAAGTTAGTTTATAGGTTTAAGTGTATGTGTTTATATCAAAGACCTAAACAAAACAAAAAAAAACAGGTGCGCAGGATTTTTTTCCTAACGGGACTCCAAAAAAAGGATTAAAATGATAATCTATAGACCATATTGACTAACCATAAAGGGAGAAAAAGGATGGGAAGAAGGCGAGGAAGGCGGAAAAGGGAGATAAGGGAAGGAGAGACAGATAACGTGGGGGAAAATATGAGGAAATAGAAGCAACGACAGAGAGGGAATTAACGAGAAAAAGGAAAAGAGAAGAAAAGAGACAGCTGGAGAGACCAAAAGGAAAGACAAAAGCAATGAGAACAGAAAAGAGAGAAAAAAAGAGAAGGAAGGAGGGGGGGGGGGGGACATGCACAGCGCCACTGCCTCTTGCTCCTGCGGGAGGGAACGCCCCACGGCACCCGCGTACAAGCCAAGAGTCTGTTTTGTCCTCTCTATATAAAGGAAAGAGTTTCACCGGAATTTTTGCCGCATGTTGTGGCTCTTGCGTGCTGTTCAGAGTCCAAGCAGCCACCATTGTCTTGTGAGAACAGCAACGACAACTCACTTGCAGGAATGTGTCCCGTGTTGCATATTACTCATAACCCCCCTTCGCTCCATAACCCTCCCCCCTCTTTCCCTTCCCCTCTCCCCTCTCTCCTTTATCCTATAACCACCGCCACTCCTTTCCCTTCCCTCTCCCCTCTCCTCGCCAGGGAGAAGCAAAACCATCGTAAAGAGACAGCCCCTCTCTCTCCCTCTCTCTCTCCCTCTCCCTCTCCCTCTCCCTCTCCCTCTCCCTCTCTCTCTCTCTCTCTATCTCTCTCTCTACCCCTCTCTCTCTCTCTCTACCCCGCTCTCTCTCTCTCTACCCCGCTCTCTCTCTCTCTACCCCTCTCTCTCTCTCTCTACCCCCCCCCTCTCTCTCTCTCTACCCCTCTCTCTACCCCTCCCTCTCTCCCTCTCTCTACCCCTCTCTCTCCCTCTCTCTACCCCCCTCTCTCTTCCTCTCTCTACCCCCCCTCTCTCTCCCTCTCTCTACCCCCCCCCTCTCTCTCTCTCTACCCCTCTCTCTCTCTCTCTCTACCCCACCCTCTCTCTCTCTCTACCCCCCTCTCTCTTCCTCCCCCTCCCTCCCCTCTCTCCCTCTCTCACTCCCTCACTCACTCAACTCGCCCACTCACTCACATTCACTCATTCACTCCCTTCCTTTCTCTCCCTCACTCCCTCTTCCTTTCTCTCTCACTCTGACACACATTAAAACAGACACACACACACACACACACACACACACACACACACACACACACACACACACACACACACACACACACACACACACACACACTCGTTCACACTCCCTTCCTCTCCTCTCCCTCCCCCTCTCCCTCCCCCACTCCCAGTTCTTCTCTCTCTTCCCAAGTCTCTGAAAAGACCTGTCCACGAGGTAAGATACAAGAAAATAAATCTACAATCTACCTTATCTCGCTGTAACTGCGTAACCGGCGTCAGTTGGCAAATCGACTTTTGATTGACGCACAAGATTTTTGTTGTTTTGTTTACAAATTCATGAGTGTTATGGTGAGACCAAAAAAAAAAAAAAAAAAAAAAAAAAAAAAAAAGTGGTGAAAGAAGGGCGTGTAGTGATGACAGTGTCAAGAGGCACGGGGGACTGAGGTAGGCACAGGGTCAAGGGAAGAGGCTGTGGAGGGATTTTCGATAGCAATAGTAATGGAAGTTGTATGGTGAGGTTGATGGTGATGATGGTTATACTAATGGCTGAGATGAAGATGATGATTGTGATAGAGATGATGCTGCCGATGAAGATGATGATGATGTCGCTTCTGACGATGATAATGTTAATGACGAGTATGTTCATAATCATAGGAAGTGATTATAGCGATAATGAAGAGAATCGGTGATAGCGATGAGTGCCATGACGCCCAAGATAGACCGATAGTATGTCATCAAG
>NC_061824.1:4688569-4693569 GCF_019202785.1 Penaeus chinensis
CGGCGGAATTTACCAGACGAAAATAATCGAGGCGGCCACGATGATTATCTTTTCAAAATTGTTATCGCAATCGTAAATCGGCTTCTTCTGAAAGCTGTTTATCTTATCAGATGCAAGATTTTGCGTTTTCTTTCCCTTACGTGTCGGCTCCAATTTCATTAATCAGACGCATTTAGAACTGATATCAACTATCATCATGATTATGACTGTTTATGCTACAATAATTCGTCTATAATCAGCCTTACGCCGACCATTCACAATATAAAGTAGTCATTATCTTCTTAACTTCAGAAAAAAAAAATATATATATATAAATAAATACTCATGTACACCTATCCATAAATAACTCTGCAATTGCCAACTACTTCTCATTAGCATAATCAACGCACGGTAGTTGCCACAGTCATTTCTAAAAAAAACACATACTATGTAAATCACTCAGTAAATAGGATTAAAGCAACGACCAAGAGGCAGTCATCAAGAAGAGGATGACCACACCAAGACGATAACGGCGGCAGGGGGGGAGGGGGGAGGGGGGGCTTTTAAGACCAAGTTTATACGGGCGACGTCCATAATGGCTCTCTCTGCTTACCGGCGCATGTCCTCGTTAGCTTTACTGAAATCCTTCGTAATTACTTTCTTAAAAATGTACAAAATTGCTTATTACTCATAGTGATCTCGTGGAAATACATGGGAGGTAATCAGATATGTATCGATTTTTTTACTTTTACAAATGCATATTTTTATATAGTTGCCATGGTAATGACACGCCAGGTGGCGAGTTCGTGTACATGTAAGTAAACGCATCATTTAAGCAAGGAAAAAAGTTATACAGGCTTAAATTTCACATTTTTATCGAACGTTCATATTCACGCGAAATCCAAACCTGCAATTTGTATCGCTCTTTTCTTGCTCAACGTTTCGAGGACTCACAAACTGCCTTAAAAAAATATATGCGTAAGCATTCATGCATACACGCATTTTAAAAAGTGTGTGAGTGAGTGAGTGAGTGAGAGAGAGAGAGAGAGAGAGAGAGAGAGAGAGAGAGAGAGAGAGAGAGAGAGAGAGAGAGAGAGAGAGAGAGAGAGAGAGAGAGAGAGAGAGAGAGAGGGAGAGAGAGAGAGAGAGTCCAAGCTGACGCCGAGTGGTGGAACGAGCGCAGCGTGATGCAGGTCATAACGCAACAGATCAAAGCTACCTCTTCTTTCAAGTGCAAGATCTCAATGTCCATTTCGTCAAGATATAAAAAGCATTTCCACGAGTCACGACCGTTGCCAATCTTCTCATATGAATAAAGTGACAAAAAGGAAATAAAACCATAAAATCAAGTCTCTGGATCCGCATCCCCTTCGACAAAAGAAACGCCATCGAATCCCCTACCATGAAACTATCGTCCAGTGTTGGACCCCATAAAAAAGGCCGAAATTAACCTGACTCCGAATGAAGATGAATTTCCATCCCCATTGTCTGTGTCTTACCTGAGTGGATTTCAGGGTTTTAACTCAATGGCTGTGATTCCGCCCAGTCCTTATACGGGAGCCCGACCACCTCCTCCACGTCTCTCATATCAGAGGAAAATATATTCCCACGTGGCTGCTCACAGAGTGCGGATAAGGGGCTCGGGTAAATATTCCTTATTCGCACTCCCATTTATTCTCAACTCGTTTTGAACACTGCGTTACACGACAGTCCGGTCCGAAAAATACCTCGAGTTTGAGCTGATCGGGGTTAGCCAATTGAACCACTAGTCTCTCTGCAGTTAACGAACGAAGAGTCACGCTGCAAAACGCGAAGTTCTGTGTTCAACTCCCGCCTCTGCGTCAGCCTACTGTACTCACGTCACCATATCGAGTAAGGTGACGTTGCAAATCTGTGAAGTGTAGACGCTAAGTTTAACACACAGAAACCAGCTGGTAAAGTATTTGATCTGCTCGCGGCGATTAAAATATATGTAAAGGAGTTTTAGAGTATTCTCGACTCTCAGCACGATTAAACGAGGTATACCATTAACACATAAATCCCCTGAATTCAGTACGGACACAAGTTTTTTGAAAAATCATAAAATTAACTCCCCTTATCGGATCCCGATCTAGTTCCCCCAGACTTCAAATACGCAAATACAAGACATGACTCTCGCCACGGCATTCCGTAAACCAAATGCCGTTGCGAGTCTGCGGTGTATCAAGGAGTCTTAGCCGAATCCTTTTCACCACTAACATATTCCCTGATGATTAATCCTCAAGTATTTTGCATAAAGACCTAGCTGTTCACGTTAATACCACTTGCTGTATTTGCTTAGATAGTTTGTATAAGGATACACCTAAAACGCGCGCGCGCGCGTGTGTGTGTGTGTGCGTGTGCGTGTGCGTGTGCGTGTGCGTGTGCGTGTGCGTGTGCGTGTGCGTGTGCGTGTGCGTGTGGTGTGGTGTGGGTGTGGGTGTGGGTGTGGGTGTGGGTGTGGGTGTGGGTGCAATGCGCCACGCTGACCGACTCAGCATGTCTTGCAGCGCCTCAAGAATCCGATTAATGAAGAGCAGGTTTCAGCAGCCCGATCTGTTTCCGCCCGAGCACTTCCATCGACTTTTCTAGCACGGTTTCTCAGGTTAAAAAACTATAAGTAGGAAAAAATCTTCCCCTTTAATACACACACACACACACACACACACACACACACACACACACACACACTCTCTCTCTCTCTCTCTCTCTCTCTCTCTCTCTCTCTCTCTCTCTCTCTCTCTCTCTCTCTCTCCTCTCTCTATCCAGTGCCATGGATCAAAGGCAACGTAATACCTCAAAATGCAAATTCTCTCAGGATTATTTGTCTATAAATACTGTGCCTTCATAAGCTTTGTTCGCGGGTGTAAATCTTGGCCGCCTTAATGACTCCCCGATGAGGGAACTTCTGGCAGTGTTCTGGAGTCGATTGTTCGTTGTACATTAAGTCAGAACACTCCAACATTCTTCTACATGATGCATGATCTGGAGTTTGTTTTCTTATTTTTTTACCCGATGAAATTTCTCCAGAGATGAAAAAAAAAAAAAAATCCTTGAGACTTGAGAATTATCAACCTACATCATCCTGACCGGCCGCACTTATCATTAGCCTAAATATATATGCATTTTCCCTATCTATATCAAAATAAATATGCAGTAATTTGCAAAAACGTCCCTACAGCCATTAAGGAGTATAAACCAGTCAATACAGTGTTTGCTTTGGACCGGCCATGTTCCCAAAACTGGTTCCTAACAAGCAAGGAGCCGTTCGTGAAGCTGTGGGCGGCGGGCGGCAGGAGCCTGGTTTGGCGGGTGACCTATGAGCACCCGATGATGGTGCTTCCTCTAAATCTCACACCTGGAGTTTAATTTCAGCACTTGCGGCCATCCTCTTCGTAATATTGCACAGGGCAACAAATGATCATGAAGTTCCTAAAAGCTGCAACGTTTGACGGCCAGAAAGTAGGCGAAGTTCCCCGACGCTAACACGGAGGGGAACTCAAGAACACCTATCTTGACAAGCAAAAGATTATGAAGATAGAGATGATAACACTCTCCATTTTCTCCAGATAATACAGAAAGTCATCTCATTTATCACCCAATACCCCTTCCCCCTCGACCAAATCCAGCGACGCCACCATCACCTCCCACTCCACAAAACAATGGCGAGCGGACGCAATACTTACATACGACACGGCAGTCGGTCCCGATAACATCGGCTGAACGAAAGTAGTCGGGCGTAAAGCGATAAGCGCGACGAGAATTGGAACCAAAAACTCGCTGCAATTACTGGGAATACAACGGCGTGTGATGACTGGTAGTGATGGCAGCGCTGATACGGGTAATGACACAAAACGAGGGGAGGAGGAGGAGGGGGGAGGAGGCAAGAGAGTGGGCTGCAAATCATCTCGCTCATGCAGTCGAGTCAGGAACAGGAGGGAAAGGAAACCCATGACGAACGGGAAAGGCAGACTGCAAGGATATTCTAGGAAGGGCTTGGAAGGCAAACCCCATAGAGCAAAAGGCGTTCTAGGAAGAGGGTGTGTCTTTCGAAAGGAATCAAAGCTTTATCAGGACCGAGACTAAGATAGACAGAAAACAACTGATTGCGGGTAACAGCCATACAGACCGAAAAATGTTTAGCAGTAAGGCAAGTTCTAAGAGGCCATAAACGGATTAGAAAAATAGGTTCCCGAAAGAGCCAAGTCCAGAAGGTCAAGAAAGAGACAGAGTCCAGAAGGTCTTCAAGAACATACGTTACAGAAAAGAATTTAAGACCAGTCCTTGAATCCAAGGGGAGCTGAAAGGCGAGACTCAAGTCCCAAGATGGATCCCAAGAAAGTGTCCTTTAAAAGGCGAGAAAGGAGATATATTTGTGTGCACTCCGGGAGCTGGGAGGGTGTGTTCATCGTGTATCCTGTCTCGAATGAGGATACATGAATCTTGGCAGGGGGTAGGAAAGGGGGTGTGGGGGAAGGAGATTCTTGAGCATATTGCGGTAACAACTGTGGTGGCAAAATTGATGGTGATGACATAAATGATGATGAATCAGTAATGCACCACGCGAGGCTGAATGGAATGAAGCTGTACCCTAAGTGTGATAAATGATACCGACGAACGCTCTTACTTTTTTTTACTTTATCATTTTATACTCGTCATAAGGAAAATGGAGTGAGAACTGTCATAATAAATGTCTTGTACCTGGTCAGATACAAATCATAAATCAAACAGAAAGCTCCAGACTCAATTTCCGGCCTTAAGCGTTCTAGCCCGCAATGCAACCATAACAAAGTCAGTGTCATTTTCTTCGTGCTAAATCCAATTTCCTTTTTCATTAAACATCCGATCCAACAGACGTATCGATCACAACTACCAACCGCCCAACCGACAGGGCCGCCCGAATGCAAGGCGGCCGGTTTAGCAAGAGAGAACTGTTGATAGTGACCTTGCTGTAACTACCGCAAACTGATAAATAACCCAGTCCCCCCCGCGTCATGATGGGC
>NC_061824.1:4703569-4708569 GCF_019202785.1 Penaeus chinensis
TAGCGGATATGTTCCTAACCTTACACCTGTCATATCTCACGCTCTCTACTTCCCAGTACCCATTTTAACATCAATTCTCACAAACACAGAATATTATTTACACAGCGTTAAGTGAACCCGTTGTTAGTACTCTAACAACAATCAATATTATTTCCCCCAGTTTTACCTTAAGTATAACATAGTAAGAATTCAGTATTGTATCGATAACCGCTATAATTATAGGCCTATGAATTCAAAATAAATTGGTGGTAATCTGACAGTGATAACAGTAACAATAACAATAAGAATTATGATGGTTGTAATGCTACCGATTAAAAAATAATATGGTACAGCCATAATGCCATTACCATTATTACCACTATAATAATTTCCAACTTTGTCGATAATAATAATAATAATTATTATTATTATCAACATCATTTCTATTATCATTGTCGTCATTAATTGTATTATTATTATTGCCAACATTAATTTTATTATTATTATTGGTGTCAATATATTATTACTATCATATCACTACATTTTATAAATTATAATATTAATAATTTTCAAATATTCATATCTGTTACTTTTACAAAAATAACAAAATTAAAATAAGAGAAATACTTGTCATATTTTTTCACCACAGTCTAATATTATACATTCACAAAATGTATCGTTAATACTAGCATTTGTTATGATCTTGCTCTCTCTTGGATTAACACAATTATAAACGTTATCAGTATTAGTCTACAAACATTATTATACAGCATATTTGACAATTTCACTGATCATTAAATAATGATAATTCAAATTACTTACGGATTTACCACCAATATTGTAATTATACTGTTGTTTCACTTACTACTTACGTTATTATTACAATTTTGATTATTGCTTACATTAGTAACGTCAATGTTATAAATATAATTATTATAATCAACTATACCATGCTTGTTAACACCAATCTTAATTTTTGTTTTACCGATCATGATTATTTGTCAACATTATCATAATCATCGTTGTATATAATAATATTTTTTCTTACATTTAATAGTCGAACATCGTCGTTATTATTATTATTATTATTATTATTATTATTATTATTATTATTATTATTATTATTACTATCATTATCATTGTCATTATTAATATTATCATAGTTATTATTATCATTATTATTATTATTATTATTATTATTATTATTATTATTACTATTATTATTACTATTATTATTACTATTATCATTACTATTATTATTATTATTATTATTACTTTTATTATTATTACTATTTGTATTATTACTATTATTACTACTATTATTACTACTACTATTATTACTACTACTATTATTATTATTATTATTATTATTATTATTATTATTATTATTATTATTATTATTATTATTATTATTATTATTATTATTATTATTATTACTATTATTATTATTACTATTATTATTATTATTACTAATATTATAATTACTACTACTACTACTACCACCATTATTATTAATATCATCATCATTATCATTATTCTTATTCTTATTTTTAATATCATCATCACTATTACAATAATCGCTATTATAATGTCACAATTACTTATACTTGTTAACCTAAATATTTATAATATTACATCTTCTAATATTATGAATACATACAATTTATCGCTATTTTCGGCCATTGATAAACCATCTGATAATAACGGTATCTCTCTCTCCGGGATTCGGATATCAACTGAACCATTCAACAACATATCCGCGCATTTTACAGACCATCAAATCCTCTCTTTGTAGCAAGAGCCATATGCAACCCGTCAATACAAAAGGAAGAATTTCCGAGAGACAAAAAGAATTCGCGCCTGGCCGAACCTCTTCCCCACACTGCCATAGTTCGAAGCCGCTCAGACAAACGGTAAGTTCTCTCCCCCGCGCCGTCTTCACCCTCTCATCCCGTTGCTTCGGTTAGGTTAGAGCGGTCGGCAACTCGCCTGCCACAAGCGGTCACATGCGGTCGCCCTACGGGGTATTCCTGTCCTTTCACAACATACGCACCGCCAGAGTTAGAATGAGGGAAGCGAGAGAGAGGGAGAAAAAGGTGGAAAACGAGGGGGTGGAGGAGAAAGGGGAAGGAGGAAATCAATGCCCTGCAACAATAACAATCGACCTCAAAAATCCCGTCGATAATTTTCACGCCGGGACACACGCGAAGCCAGGAAAAGCGGCTACGGTAATAGCTCGCGCGCACACACGCTCCACGGCGCCAACCCCCGATCTCCCTTCCTGACTTTGCTCTCTGACCACCGAGCTCCGCGCTGTGTGTACATGAATGTACTTAATTTGCATATGTAAATCCCTCCACTACCGGGAGTAATGACTTGGTGATCGATATAAATATATAATAAGTGTGTCTATTCCTTCATATGCTAATGACGAGAAATTCTCATCTTAGTTTAATAATGGAAACGATTATAAATATATCCGCCCCGCGTTGATGACAGTTCATGAAATTATCTGGTCAGTATTAATGCGATAATTACAGGAAAGAGCTCGCCCCTTATTAACAATAAAAAAAGAGGAAATTCACGCTATCGCCTGCTAAGCACATTGTCTATTTAACGGAGGCATTTTTCAATAACGTTTTTCGAAGCTCGTCCGGCCCCGGGAATTTCAAACGGAGTTATCACTACAAGACACATTTCTACAGTGGAAGTGATACAATGTAGTTCAAAGTTAGGTAGGTGTACTTGCGGTCAGTTTGCCTTACGGACACCTGCACCTCCGCTTCCCTGCCAACACCACCATTTCTCGTCCACCGCACTTGCACTCGTCCACCTGCTCGCTGTGCATCTGCCCCGTCGTTCAGATCTTCGGCGGTCCTCCTCGGGCGTCTCCTTCCTTCGACTTGGCTCCTCCGATCCTTGCGGGGGGTCACTGCGGCGCTGTCTCGTGGGAGTTGTGGTTTGGCCTCTGGGGACTTCGGTTTTACACCGCGATTTTACTTAGTTCTCCTCCGGTCTTTTCCTGGCGAGCGTCACGACTTGGGACACCATAGAAAAACACACCTGCACAATGATCACACTTGTACTTCACTAATTCTGGTACAGTAGCCAGACCGTAACACCACAGCACCTGTCACCCTGCCGCTGCGGCTGACGCAAACGGGAAATTACACCACACTTACGATTGCAATATTACAAGGAACATTTAGAACTACACCTCAGGCCGCCAGCCGCCGCCCGAGGAACACAGGTCCCCAGGAGGACTTTGCGGCCTGAGATTCTCGAGGGTAAACAGTCGTACCTCTTCTGTTTCTGTGATGAGACTGCTTTTGTCTTCAGTTAAGTTTTCCGAGGAGCGCTTCTCACTCTCCTCCTCATCTCCTTCATATTTAAAGACCTTGACCTCATCTTGTGATTCGACCTCCTCACCGCCGCTACCGGAAACGGTCGGCATGATCAAGGTCAACCTTGCAACTGACACTCGACACTACAAACGCGGAGCGGCAGAACCTCACTCACAACACCGCTCAACGCACACTGACTGGAGGCGGGCTGCGCACACGCACACCAGCGTCGAGCCCTCCCGCCAGCCAATCAGAGCGCGCGTAGACGACGTAGATCCTCCCATCAACCAATAATATATTGAAAGAGACCATTGGCCCCGCCCAATTGAACGGTGCTCCGCCCCTTAGCCCTGGGTGCAGACTGCTAGGTGCTGGAGAGTAGGATAGAGGTTGCCGCCGCTTGGTGGTGATTATAACACCTTGCGCAGGTATGTTACCACGTGCACATGGCACACTCCTTTATACAAATCTCATGCATCAGATCGCCTCATCATGGCATAACGATATGATGCTCCATACCATATAAGCCGCAGTTTTGAAAGTGGATGATTGTAATTTGGAATTATGATCATTACTCAAAATTTTCCAGGCAATGCAACAAAGGACTGGTTCCCCGTGGACTTCTTGCTTGGATCAAAACAAAAGTACCAATAAAGCTACCCCAGAACTCGTTATTATATGTAAAATAATAGTTTTTCCATCCATATCGCTTTTTACAAGATCTAAAATCAGAGATGAAACCATGGAAATAACAGATATGAAACCATAGGAACAGAAGGATTATCGCACTAACACCAATATCTTTACACGACAATGCAGGACAGATCAGAGCCCCCTCACCTAATTAGTATTCCTGCATCGGTAATGGACAAAGATTTAATGCATTTTTTTTTCTCTCGCTCTCTATTCCCATTGGCCGTCGCGACAACGGAGGTGGTTCCGATACTCAATAAACATTTTAACGCGAATGCTGGCGGGCGAACACGCGAAATCCACATCAGCATGCTGGCTGGTCGTCGCCGCTCTCTGGGTTATTGATTAATTATATCCCATTTGTACCTGTCCCTTAAAACCGGGGCTGCTGCAGGAGCCTCCTCGCAAAGTCCTTTTTTATATGGGCGGACTGTCCCTCGCTGTTATATATCCCCTCCTGCTTCTGTGTCCGTGTGGTTTGTATCATGTGAGTATTGTTTTACTGTTATTGTCAATTTCTTCTTCTTCTCTCCGCTTCCTTCTCTCTCTCTCTCTCTCTCTCTCTCTCTCTCTCTCTCTCTCTCTCTCTCTCTCTCTCTCTCTCTCTCTCTCTCTCTCTCTCTCTCTCTCTCTCTCTCTCTCTCTCTGAAATTAAATATCGTTTTAAAATCATTTTTCTCTTCTTTATGTTTCCCCATAAATTTCTTTCCGTATTATTTCTCTCAGCCTTTTCTATTCGTATTTATCTGCATGTGGCAATATTTCTGTGCATTTCAAATCCTTTATTTATTTCACTTTACATCGTTTTACTCTATGTACTTTTTAAAATCTCAAGAAATATCTAAACTGGAACACAGAAGATGCGTTTTGAAAAAGTCAAAGTTTAGCATTTAAACGAACACTATGCATGTTGAATGCACACAAAAGCATACGGGTAGAAATTCAGCACAACTAAAATCTAATAATAAAGTTACTTTATTATTA
>NC_061824.1:4716069-4721069 GCF_019202785.1 Penaeus chinensis
CATAATAATGGTATTGAGGGTAATAAAAAGAACAACAAACTAGAAATAGCAACAACAGAAATATTAATGATAATAATGATGATAACAACAATAATAATAATAATAATTATAATAACAACAATAAATAATAATAATAATAATAATAATAACAACAACCATAATAATGAATAATAATAATAATAATAATAACAATATTGATGATGATGATGATAATGATAATGATAATGATAATGATAATGATGATGATGATGATGATGATGATGATGATGATAATAATAATGATGATGATAATGATAATAATATTATTATTATTATATTACTGATAATAACAATAATATTAATGATGATGGTAATAATAATAGTAATAATAACAATAATAATAATAATAACAATAATAATAATAATAACAATAATTACAATAATAATGATGATGATGATGATAACAATAATACTAATAATGGTAATAATAATTGCAATAATAATAATAATGATAATGATAATAACCATAGGAACGACAACAAACAACAACAATAATGATGATGAACATTGATCATACTTTCAGTCACAGCATCATTATAGAATAAAACATCACCAACACCTTCTTTAATACTTGCAGTATATCATTCCATCGCCGTTTGCAGTGCTGTTCATGACAACAGTTTTGCTACTTACAGGATTTTAAAGAGAACAGCGCACTCCGCACGGCGCTGGAATTCAACGCAGCATTAAGCCTCGGCCATCCGGTATTTCCTCTGGGAAATCAGATGAAGGCTGCAAACGATGGCTACTGACGGAGGCCACTGACGAGGAATAACGGCGGTGACTACGGACGGAGATCGCATGAGAAATGCTACAGCTAAAAAAATACAGAAAAGAGTCCAGGCGTAGGTTGTTAATGTCGCCTATAGGTGACGATTACGGGTTAATTCTACAGATGAAGGCTGCAGATGACGGCTACAGACGAATTCTACAGGTGATGACTAAAGAACAGGGTACATATAACGGCTACACACAAAAGTTACAGACGAACATAAAAAAAAGGAGAGCTACAGATGATATTACTAACAAAGACTTGACGAGGCTCCAGACGAAGAATAATTACGGAGACCTTAGGAGAAGATTAAAGGCCAATAGTACAGCCGAAGACTACAAAATAGGATACAGAAGAGAAGAGGGAGAAGCAAACTGGACATATTTCCCGTTAGGATTCACACGAGACATCGGCTTGCGTTAATGTCATAACCAATCGCCGACGGTAAAGAGCGTTGTTTTTTCGTGGCGAGCTTCTTGTTGGTTTGTTACTGCCGTTGCAACAGTCGTTTCTAGTTTCATAATACGCTCTATAAAATTATCATAAGGTAGCATACGTTTTTGGAATGACCTATAGTCATAAATTTTTCAGGCATCAGATATCGTTATTAACATCATTATCGTTTTATCATCATTATTATTGTGATTTTCGTAATTGTTATCATCATTATTGCGATCACGATTACTATCATTATCATTTTATTTTTTATTTGAACAATACCAAAGTTTATATCGTTCTGCTAAAGCTTATAAAATATCCAGCAGCAAAAATAAAAAGTAAAATATATATATTTTTATTATCATCATGTTTATTGTTGATGTTGTTTTGTTGTTGTTGTTGTTATTGTTATTATTACCATTGTTATGATTATCATTATTATTATCGTTACTACTATCATTATCCAAGTATTACTATTATTACCATTAGTTATTATCATTATCGACATTATTATCATCATTATCATTATTATCCTAAAATCATTATCATTATTAGTGGTAGTAGTAGTGACAGTATCATCATTATCATAATTATTATCAATATCATTATTCTAACATTATCATTATAGCCATCATCATTACTATCATTATCATTATTATCATTATTATTATTACTATTATCATTACTGTCACTATTATTATTACCTTTATTATTACTATCATTATGATGATGATTATTATTTTTTTTTAATTTCTTATTTTATCATTATTAGCATCATCGTTATCCTATCACTACCATTATTTTTAAAGCTATAATTGTCATCAGCATCATTCACTCCAAACTCAAGCCACAAAACCTGGCAGGCATGAGAGTTCGCCGTTCCCTTTTAAAATGACACGGAGGTGCATTCAGCTCGAGCCAAGACCTGCTCTCTGTTTTGATGCCACGGGTTTAATAGACGTGCTGGATAAACATTAAACAGAAATACTTGCCTATAGTTAGAATAAATTGGACATCAGAGGATAGAATCAGTTTTATATCTTCAGCGGGGAAGAGGATATATCCATTGGCTATAATAAAGGAACACTGCAACGTAAAGTGATTACTAACAGGTTCTAGCACAATATCACACTGCAGTGATGACACGTGAAAGCCAGGATGCATTACGTAATCGAGTTTAACTCCCTTTTGATGAACGGCAGTGGGAGTGGCACTTTGGCTTACAATTTCGTCGGCAATATGGATTATGAATTTCCAAAGAAAGGGGATATTTATAGAGTTCTCAGCATCGCTACAGCCAATAAGTCGAGGCCTTTGGGTCACCCACTCGCATGATTTCATTTCGTACATAAAGATCGGGAAGACTTGTGTTATACCTTTTTTTTTGTATTTCTTGTGATCATTTAATGAAAGGAAATGAGTATTGTTATCATTTCTTCTTGCAAGGCCTCCTATTGAACTACTGTGACCTTGGTTCCTTGGCATTGAGGTTCAGGTCAAATGAACATTTTTTATAGACTGCCAATACATTTTTTTTTTTTCTCATATTACGATCTTGGTTTTCTACGCCACTGCTCCCAAAGACTCGACGAGAATGGAGTGCAGAGATATCAAGTCTGAAAGCTGGCCCTAGTGTTTTAAGGGACGCCTGCCTCTTGCTAAAGTTAGTATGCCAAGTGTGTTCTTCATCCTCTCCACGCCCCAAACAGAACGCTTGGAGTGAGTTTATTCCTCTCTTCATTGCGAGTTAAGCCGACTTTACTTCAGCTGATGGCTGCAATTCAACAATACAATAGAGACAATGTTTAATCCGTTCATTATTTGCAAAATGTTAAAACAGGTGCAGAAATAAATTGCTGCACATGCGACCCACCAGCGCAACCCCTAGAACTGCAGAAAACTAACTCAGTATCTTGCAACACATCACTACCCCCCCCCTTCCCCACCACCACAGAGCTGCACATCATTACTGTGTTGTACTACATGTCTTTACTAATTGAGCTCAGGAGGGTTTTACGCAATCCACTTCCTGAAGAAGCGGCTAGAGCCCTCAAGCACCTGAATTGATTTTTGTGAATCCTCACTGCCCAGATCGCACCGCGCGCCGGCTCACAAGCGGTGTGTCATTCTTGGTGCTGTGGGAGTCAAGTGTACCTGTGAAAGAGGGTCTACTGAAGCAGCGGACGTTACGTTATCGGTTTTACTTGAGTCTTACCTCTCAACTGCTCGGCGTCAACTTTGCGAATGAAAATGGAGGGTCTCCGTAGACTGTCCGTAACAGGTGTTGCATTCGGTCCGAACGGTAACGCTTGACTTAACCCTTTATTAATTGGTGGTCACGTTCCTTGCGTGCTGTTACGGTGACGTTAGTAATGATCAGATTTGCGTTAACCCACCAGCTGGGATGACATGACGTACGTGCCATTGTCACTTTAGTTTATTAATTGTATTTACACTCCACAAACACCCAGTCACCGATGAGGCAATTACTAGCTCTGGCCATTTTTCCCTTTTTCTTGATTTTTGGAAGGAATATTTTAATAAGGTTATAACAATCATAATTCCAACAACAATAACAATACATATATCAGAACATTAATCACACGGAACAAGGTTAACAAATGAGTTAATAAATAGACATATTGGTGGGTTTGCAATTGTGCAGCCAACTGTGTGCAACAAAAATCATAGAAAAAATATAGTTAGCAGTACATGCATCTGCGCCCATTAGATTGATAATAATAAGTGATTTTTGTATTACGACAGGCATATAAATAAAAAGAAATATAAACATTGACAAAAGCGGAGAAAATATGCATTGATTAGGGTAATGTTGATATCAACGATAATTTTGATATCATACACCAACAATTAATATACAGTAAGATAATGATTATTATAATAATGATGCTGATGTTGATGATGTTGCCGTTGATGACAATGATAAATATAAACAACAATAACAACAATGCTGCTGCTGCTGCTGCTGCTGCTGATGATGATAATAATAACAATAATGACAATAATAATAAGTGATAACGAAAATTATATTAATAAAATGAAAATAATGATGATGATGATAATGACGATAACAGTAATAATAATGGTAATGATGATGATGATGATGGTGACAATCATATATATATATATATATAATATATATATATATATATATATATATATCACGATTATGGGTGATTATAATTTGTATTATCATTATTGCTATTATTATTGTTATTATTATCAATTAAATTATCATTATTATCAATATTACTATTATCATTATTATCAATATTACTATTATCATTAGTATCTTTATTATCATAACCATTATTATCATTAATATTATTATTATCCTTATTATTATTACTATTATTATCATCCTTATTATTACCATTATTATTATTATTATTACTACTATTATCATCATCATCATTATCATTAATATAATTTTTTATCATTATCATTATTATTATTATTATTATTATTATTATTATTATTATTATTATTATTATCATCATCATCAGCATATTTACTGTCATTATCATCATTATCATCATTATCATAATTATCATCATCATTAGTATCACTGTTATTATAAATGCACTTGCCATTGTCCTCATAAGCACAATCATAAGATAATAATAATCTGATAAAGAAAAAAAATCCACATAACGAACAGTAAATCTAACTAACATTTCCTATCATAAACAAAAACTCCAGAAAATGATAAAAAAAACAACAACAGAAA
>NC_061824.1:4726069-4731069 GCF_019202785.1 Penaeus chinensis
AGAAAGCTCGTCTCCTCTGCACTACAAAGAATATATATATAAGTGTTCAGTGCAATACGAAACCTCTGCTACACAAATACATCTCTTTCCACAAAAAGCCTAACCATACGCCATAGACTGACAGACAAGGGACAGTTGGGCGTAAAAATGTAATCGCCCGTTACTTGTCCCCCCTCGCGGCGCATGCGTGGTGGAGGGCTGCGCTGTAAAAAGATGTGTTGTGACTAATAGCGTGGCGCTAGGGGTCTTATCTCAGGTAGGGGATGGCTCCCTCTTGGCAAACAGTGAGTTTACATTTCATCTGCAATGTGTAATGTTTCCTTATATATGTAATTCAAACTTTAAAAATGCTTTTATGAATTTTCGTTTTCTATGTGACATCCTACGAGCGTCGATTTCTCCACATACTGCATTTTAAATGTTAATAAAAAAATAAAATAGAGAAAACACTGAACTACAAGTTATCATTCTCCAAAATGATATTCTATCGGCAACGTAGCTGTGCAGTGAAACACATTTCCGTTTTATTCGGCGATTCCTTTAAATAAATTCTATCTAACATCTATCATTCTAAGCCGTATATCCGCTTCCATTAACAATTCACTTGAAGACAGTATATGAATCGGAAATATAAACAATAGACCCGCGTCAAACCCTTGGTATGGATGCATGGGTGTGCTCGGGACGCGAACCATCTCTGACGAGTATAAAAACTACGCACATTGCCACTCCCTGTTGACCCTGTAACGTGGGAAGATCACAGAGACTAAAACACTCCTACGTCAAAATTCTCTTTCTCGGTTTAATGGAGTTTAAAACGACGCTGGAAATTAGAGAATAAACATTTAAAAACACCAGCTCTAGCCTTTATGATATTGAAGAGACAAGTACAGACGAGAAGGGGGAGACAGGAGAAAAAATAATATTCCAACTCCAAACGCCGGCAACACACGCTGGTAATACTGTTTCGGGCAATGGCACAGCGACGCGACCGTGGGATCTACATCTAGCTCTAGCGCACTAAATGATTTTCGAAGGGGAGCAAGCAGACACGGAAACCAGGTAACTAATACACCCATATCCCTCCGAGGAAACGCTTACTAAATGCCGCAATGATGGCAACACTGCCAGGTCAACAACAATTATTTCAAGCGATGACGGGAGTGATGTTGCCTTTGAGGGCCTGGATTTTTTCCTTGGTTGCGTTTCATGTCCCGGATTATTTCCGTTTACACAGAAGTATTAGCGTGACCGAGCGTTTACCGTGTTAATTAGCCGAGTTCAGCAGTTGTCCATTGTTGGGAAGGTTCATAAGTCAAATAAATATTTTTCACTTAATCAAAAGCACTGATAATTAGAATATCTCTCATTTAATTATTAAAATGAGGATTTGGAGCCGACCAGGCTGGTTCTGCAAGCGAGGGTGTGTTCACCGAACACGGGAATTTCAGATACAGAAGAACGGTCTACGATCTTTAACATTACGCTCTTTTCCTATTCAATTCGACGACGCAGTTGAGTGACGTCACACCGAGACAAGAATAATCGCATATCTAAACCTCTAACGTGTATACAAAGGTTCCTTCAAAGACACCACTTCAATTGCTTGATTCGTTCACACCAAGAATAGAAAATAAAGCGATCTCCAATCTGCTTTCTCTGCCTCCTTCTTTCTACCAGGAAGAAATAGAAAACTTGGCAATTGCAATTCGTAAAAAACGGAAAAGACAACAACAGAAAATTACAGTTTTTACTTCCATCGAAAAAAAAATGAATCTATCTAGGAATCATGATTATCATAATCATTACTCCTTCCTTAGATAACAGCGATATCCCCTGGAAATCACACATATGAAAATGAAAAGATGAAATGATCATATATTTTTTTTTAAATTATTATTATTATTTTTTTCCAAAATGCTTCAACTTGCAAGCCATTGGCTGTCTCGCGCTGCTAAGCCAATCGAGCAGCTTCCGAGATTAGAAGGATTTCAACATTCAGATAACACAGCCTAAAAACGACAACGTTTTGCGCTCCAGCCTACTTATGATTACAAAGTTTTATTATCCTTCCGCTAATGGCGATTACCTCCGGAAGGTGTCTGCAATGGCTGCAATACCGGCTGTGGCGTCACCGGGAGATTACACTTAGCTCATCCTACTGTTTGGACGGCGTCGTTCATCACAGATCAGCGTCGACAAAGTACTCTGCTTGTGTATGGAAGTTGTGTACGAGTTCCTCAGCAAGTGTTATTGTTTACATTGAGCATCTGCGTATTGATAAGAGAACTGTTCAGCTGCGGATCGTGCTTATAGAATACATCTACAACTGATTGGCTAAAGGTCTTGCTTATAGGTTACATACGCACCTGGTTGTTCTGCAGGTATGACGGCTGACTACGCGTCTGGGAGAGAAAGAAAGAGAAGAGGGAAGGTGTGTGTGTGTGTGTGTGTGTGTGTGTGTGTGTGTGTGTGTGTGTGTGTGTGTATGTGTGACGTAGAGAGAGAGAGAGAGAGAGAGAGAGAGAGAGAGAGAGAGAGAGAGAGAGAGAGAGAGAGAGAGAGAGAGAGAGAGAGAGAGAGAGAGTTCAATATTAGTTTTTTTTCTTGCGTTTAATTGAATTTCCTATTATTCATATAACATCACAATAATCTTTTAATGTGTCAGAAGCAAAAACTGCAGATAACATTGTCATATTCTACACTAATACTCATACATTTATATATGCAATCCTTTCTCTTCCTTTTTCCCTCCTTGAACTATTCACGATAATGTTACATAACAAGCTGCAAATATTTCTGTAATCGGATTTGCAGTGTCAACAAACTGATGCATTTCGGTGTACTTTAAAAGAAAAGAAAGGATATGTTTTATGTAAACTACAGAAAATTCTAGAGTTACATTTGTTTACGCTTGGATAAAATAGTTATTTACAATGTTCTCAGATATTCTATAACTCTAAAACAGGTATAGTTCTTGGCAAATGCAAAATGTAGTTTTGGGTAGATAAATCAGTATATTTCTTGGGAAATATAATGCAGACTGTGACGAGATAGGATGAAGTTTTTGGCATAAGCAGAATTTTGACAACTGAATGCAGTTCTTGTTAGTCAGAATGTAAAATGTAGTTCCTAGGGTGTAGGAATGCAGTTCTTGGCAGATGAAATTCAAAATGTACTTCCTGATATAATTAAAAACATAAAACAAAAACAATAAAAAAATAAAGCAGTCCTCGGCAAATGTAAATATAGTTTCGACTAACAGAATGTAAAATGTACTTCTCGACCCCCCGTCCATCTCCCGAAAAAAATTGAAGTTCTTAGCAAACAGAATGTGGAACGTACCTTCACGCAGCAAAATGTTATGCAATGATGTAGTTTTTTCGTGTCGTAGTGGAGGTTGAGACACGGAGCGATAACGTCTTTGTTCAGATCTGTCTCAGAAATAATAACAGTGGTAATTATAATAACAATAACAACAACAGTAATAATACTAATAATGAACACAATAACAACAACAGTAATAATAATAATAATGATAACAATAACAACAGTAATAATATTAATAATGAACACAATAACAACAACAGTAATGATATTAATAATGATAACAACAGTAATAATAATAATGGTAACAATAACAACAACAACAGTAATACTAATAATAATGATAACAATAACAACAACAACAGTAATAATAATAGTAATGATAATAATGATAATAATAATAATAATGATAATAATAATAATAATAATAATAATAATAACAATAAAATAATAATAACAATGATAATGATAATGGCAAATCTGACTATAGTTTCGACAAACAGAATGTAATGTTATGCAATGATGTAGTGATAGTGATGATAAAAAATATATAAGAATGATAATGATAAAGAAAATGATAGTGATAATGATCCCGATAATGATAGTAGTAGTAGTAGTAAAAGTAGTAGTAGTAATAATAATAATAATAATAATAATAATAATAACAATAATAATAATAATAATAATAACAATAATAATAATAATAACAATAATAATAATAATAATAATAATAATAATGAAATAATAATAAAAATAACAATAATGATTACGATAATGATGATATGATGATAATGATAACTATAATAATAATAATAATAATAATAATAATATTAACAACAATAATAATAATAATAATAATAATAATAATAATAACTATAATTATGATAATAACCATGATGATAAAGGCAATACTAATAATAGTTATAATGCTAATATTAATAATGCATACATCACCTTTAACTATAACAACAATAACAGTAGTAGCATTAATAATAATAATAATAATAGTAATAATAATAATTATAATAATATTAATAATAATATTAAAAATAAGAAGAATAGTAATAATAGTGATGATAATAACAATAATAATGCTAATATTAATAATAATAATAATAATGATAATAATAATAATAATAATAATAATAATAATAATAATAAAATAATAAAAACAAGAGCAACAACAACAACAACAATAATAATAATGATGATGATGATGATGATGATAATAATAATAATGATAATAATGATAATGATGATAATAATAATAATAATAATAACAATAATGTTAATGATAATAATAATGATAACAATATTAATGACAAATAATAATAACAACAATAATAATACCAATATTAACAATAATAGAAATGATGATGATGATAATGATAACAGCAGTGACAATAATAATAATATCAATATTAACAACCGTAATAATAAAATTTATTACAACAACAACAATAGTAATAATGATAACGATGATGATGATGATGATGATGATGATGATGATGATGATGATAATAATGAAAATAACATATAACAATAATAACAGTGATAATGATAATGATAATAATAGCAATAGTAACAACAACAATAATAATATTAACAACAATAATGATAATAATAACAATGGTAATAATAATAAATAATAATAGAAATAATGATGATAATAA
>NC_061824.1:4748569-4751069 GCF_019202785.1 Penaeus chinensis
TAACCACCGTCGTCAATGCCAGAGCAATATCGAAATAAAACGCCAACTTACAAATCACTACGTTAACTGGCAAATGATAAGTATCTATCCTCTGATACCGTTCCATTTCATGCAGAGAGAGAGAGAAAAAAAACAAAAAACATTTCATACTTTTTCATGCAACACGAATGACACTCTTTTCCTTACCTTTAGTTTTTTCTTTTCAAAAGCCTAACCTCAGCCAGTCGATGATGATACACACTGTCTTATCGAAATCAGCTTTGGTAGTGAGTTTGTCAGATATAACATTAAGTATGGAACTTGTGTCTTCTGTAAATCATTTCACCGCATGTGATGATTCCAAAAGTTAAACGAGAACATCACATTTCTTGAAAAAAAAACCCTGGAAATGCTTTATTACTGTACGCTTGGTTTTGGAGTCAGAGATCCAAGCAGAAGCCTTTCCTAACCTCAGACCGTGGTCAGGATTCAAGCCCACTCGTTTGGACACCCTCTCGGTCCCCAGCCGTGGGCGTTACCTCTATACCACAGCGGCCCCATACGAGTAGTCATATTGGTAAAAAAAAATATGAAAACAAGTTTAAATTGTGTGCTAACTTTATTCTTCTCTCTCTTTCATCTATTTTACCCAGTTACACGATTTTAAAGAGAGTGGTGGATGTATCAAAATAAGGGAAAGACATGTGGTAATACTAAACTCCACTGCATGAAGAAAAAATGGCCATTGTAATCAAATTACAGACAACTCCATTTCAAGAGTAACATGGTTTGGTTGCATCACCAAATCATATAACAAGACTGTTTGATCTTTACATCAAAACAATTTGACCAAGTTGCTATCAATTACTTAATTCTATCTCTGCAAATGATAAAGTAATGTTTTAACAAAGTCAGAAGTCTTAATATCACGATGGATGTGTCTGTCAGCTCTTGATCAAAGCAACACATTCGAATCAGAACTTTTACACGACAGCACGTAATCAGCACGCCAGCAGGTAAACACTGACGTCATTGCACTGGCACTTAGCTATTGTGAAGACTTGAGTAACTCAGCACTTATGTATGTCGGGTGAGCATCGAAAAATACATAAGTTAATACTGGATACATGAACACATTGCAGGAGACGGCTCGATCTTAGCTTCTGATGATCAGGAAGATTTATGAGCTTTATCAATTGGCAATAAAAATGAAGAGTGACAGCTTACCAAAGGCCGTCTCGGGCGTCACTGCTGCTCCTCAAAATCATGAGGCTGTGTCGTCGGCTTCTTTGTGCTTGTACTTTTGTGTCTTCGTGCCACGTCAACGAAGAGTTTTTTTCTGTTATTGGTTTTAGTATACATTTTTCTCTAACTTCGCCACATAGACACTTGAAGGCAACAGTACATCAGGAGGCAAAGTTTTTAAGCCAATTAGCGGGTAATTTACATATAAAAAATGCGTTGTTCAAGATCCTTTTAAACATCGGCGCTTAAGTGCACGGACACGGCAGTTCTTGAGGATTTCAGCACGGCAACGCTTAAGCCCCCGAGCACATTTGTTAGCGCTTGAGCACTTGTGGTACGTCAGCACTTGAGCGGTGAGGAGGTGTGAGAGCGAGAGATAATGGCGGCAGGTTGGAGGAGCATCAACCTAAGTGTACAGCTCCTTCACGCATCTTAAGACATTTACACACAATTTTCCAGTGGTTTCCTTTCTTCTTTCGAGCTGCAAACCTCAGCGGCGGAGAAAGAAACGGGGAGGGGGTAGAAAGGGAGGAAGGGAGGAAGGAAGGAAGGAAAAAAGGAAAGATGGAAGGAAGGGAGGGAGGAAGGAAGGAAGGAAGAGGGAGGGAGCGAGAGCGAGAGAGAGAGAGAGAGAGAGAGAGAGAGAGAGAGAGAGAGAGAGAGAGAGAGAGAGAGAGAGAGAGAGAGAGAGAGAGAGGGAAAATAAGGACAAACACCAGGCAGCCAGATAGGCAAAAAGAAAGGCAGACAGACAGAACCACACACACAAATACACAGCCAGCCAACCAGCCAGCCAGCTAGATAGACAGACAGACAGAGAAGGAGAGAGAGCGAGCGAGAGGGAGAGAGAGAGAGAGAGAGGGAGAGAGAGGGGGAGAGAGGGAGAGAGAGAGAGAGAGAGAGAGAGAGAGAGAGAGAGAGAGAGAGAGAGAGAGAGAGAGAGAGAGAGAGAGAGAGAGAGAGAGAGAGACAGACAGACAGAGAGAGTGACAGTGAGAGAGACAGAGAGAGAGACAGAGAGAGAGATGCATACATACATATAGAGACCTACAAAACGACCATACAGAGACAGAGACAGACAGTGACAAGGGACAGAGACCGACAGAGAAAGAGAAAAAAGTAAAAGAGAGTAAATGAACCAATTTAGTAAAGAAGAGGTCAAGAGGGGGGGGGGGGAGATTTGCTTGACGGTTAGAGATGCCTGAAGCGCCGGGTCTTGGGTGTGGGGAAGCTGCAGTTACGGGGAAATGGCGCGCATTTTTGAGAAAGAGGGTAT
>NC_061824.1:4803569-4806069 GCF_019202785.1 Penaeus chinensis
TATATATATATATATATGTATATATATACACATGTGTGTGTGTGTGTGTGTGTGTGTGTGTGTGTGTGTGTGTGTGTGTGTGTGTGTGTGTGCATATATATATATATATATATATATATATATATATATATATATATATATATATATACATAGATACATACATTACATATTATATATATATATATATATATATATATATATTTTATACATATATTATATATATACATATGTATGCATACATACATTATACACACACACCCATCTGTTTGTTTGTTTGTCTGTTTGTTGCGTGTGAGTGTGCGTGCGTCTACATATATAACTACTAATCAATATTATCTATATTTACAAATATACATTTACCTATCTATCCACCTATATGCATATATGTATATGTATATTATATATATATATATATATATATATATATATATATGCATGTGTGTGCATAAAAAAAAAAACTATATATATATATATATATATATATATATATATATATATATATATATATATATATATATATTTATATATATGTATACATACATTATATACATATATACATACATACATACATACATATATATATACATACATACATACATACATATATATGTATGTATATAAACATACATTATATATATATTTATATATATACATATACACACACACACACGCACACATACGTGCGTGTGCGTGTGTGTGCGTGCGTGCGTGTGTATTTCGAAACTTTTTTTGATCTCTGCACATACATTGTGGATATGTAAATGCAATAAGAATTAATTCCTTCAATCGCATCTCAAAAAAAGCCTATTGCCAGGTCTGTTTCCCCGGGCGAGAGGGTAGAAGGCGCTCAAATGTCACGCCCGTTTCTTATTAATTTATGGCCTTCGGTTTAAAAAGACAAACAGGGAATGATATATGAACGAGGGAATTCAAGACCATTGTAAATCGATATCGACATGCCGTTCAATAAATATGATAGATGGTTTCATGAAGGTTTTGTACATAATGCCAGATGATCAGTCGGTATTAATTTGAGTATCTGCATTCTCACGTACTCAAAATGTAGCTTTCCTATTCCATCTACATCTCAAGATCTCAAGATGCATCTTTTATACCAGAAAAGTTAGTCAAGTTCACTGGTAATGTCTGATTGCAATAATCCGCTGCTTATGATCCAAACTATATCAGAATGTTTTGCTTCATTCAAGAATTGCCGTCCGCTCCTGCGTGTATATTAATGATATTAAGACTGCACTGGACATGGTGTTGCGTTGATTGCACCACAGAAAAATCGAATTTGTGGGAAAACGAAAACACTCTTTAAAGACTATTTAATGCAGTGAATAACAGCCATAATTGGAAACCCATTCTACTGCAGGATAAGTGAGAGGTTTGATCACGAGGACAGCATCCCCCTTCCCAGCCAAACATCACATAACGTGGCATACATCACCCAATTCCGGTACGACTCCCGAGTATTAGTTACGCATTTCTCGGTTTACTTTCCGTCCGAAATTACGATCCTGAAGCGTACTAGTGTTATTTTGTTAATGCAGCTACACTATCGTATGCAGTAATGATAGATACTATTCTACTTACTTGCCTCAGTTATATTAAATGTATGTTGTTTTTTTTCTATACATATCTCACTCAGCCAACTACGCGGTGATCTTAACATAATCATTAGTAATTATTATTTGAAAACATATTAATCAGCAAGCAGCCAAAGGTATGAACTGGTTCTGTAGATACATAAAAATACCGTAATTTATTTTCCTTTTGCTTACAATACGTTATTAAAAGAAAGCAATGAGTGAAAAATTAAAATAACTACAGGGAAAACAAAGGGACGCTGATAAATGAAAATACGAACCATTTCACGTTTTAAATATATATATATATATATATATATATATAAATTAATGACGGACTGTCCACGTATGTCATCAAATAAAAGTGGAAAGTGGGACTTCAGAAAACTGCAGATTACTCACAGTCAAGTCCTGGAAAGTAAGAATTGTCGTACGATGTTTATTCCCTGGGTGTCTGCAGGTGTAAATGTAGTTCTTGTCACGAAGTCTTTACTTGTAGCAAATATATTAAACCAACACACGTGAAGAGTTCAGCATACAAAACACAAGGCAATGCACAAATACACTTCAAGAGAGAAAGGAAACGAATTTCTTGAAATATTGTTCCGAAAATGACTTAGAGGCATCAGAAGTTGTTGAAGTTGCCACGTGTCACCAGGTGAGACGGGGCAGCAAACGAGGAAACAAATAAATCAACAAGAGAATACAAAAGAAAATAAGAACACCTTCACAGAGCCCTAACTTGTGGCCACTGGTTTAAAACTCACAGCGTGGCTATTAGTGATTAGTACTCGATAAGAATAAGATACATACCCAAACACATTTGTGTGTATATACACACACACACACACACACACACACACACACACACACACACACACATAGATAGAGCATTAACGCCTGTTCTG
>NC_061824.1:4813569-4818569 GCF_019202785.1 Penaeus chinensis
CAATTGTGAATTGAGCGAGGCCTATGTCCTGCTGTGGAATGAATGGCTGTAAAAAAAATATATGTATATTATACATATATATATACATATATACATACATATATTCAAAGATATACTTACCCATACATATCTATGTACATATACATATCTATATACATATACATATAAATGCACATACACACACATGTGATATATATATGCATATAAGTACATATATACCAATATATATCTATATATTTTTATGTATACATATATATATACACACCCATAATATATATGTACATATATATACATACATATATACATATATAAATGAGAGAGAGAGAGAGAGAGAGAGAGAGAGAATTCTATGGACTGCATAAAATAGTTCACCGAGCCATACGATGAAAGCGAATAACACGAATCATCAGCATTATAGGTAACAAAGCGATTGTCAGAAAACAATAGCAAGGAACACATTTTGTTCTCGCGCTCTTTGCCACGGATAATTCCGATTCATCTGGAACATTCATCAAAAGGAGATCTTAAATCTCACAAAAGACATTAGAGGAGAAACAGGAAAATACATCCCTTTGTGACTCGAAGAGAAGTTTGAGGAATAAAAGAAAAAGTTATAGGAAGTACACCAGGAGTCTAAGTATGTTTAAGTTTACAATAAACTCTATTCTAAGCAGAAAAAAAAAATCTTGAGAAACGAATGCACCTGTGCTGAAAAGTGGTAACAGATGGAAAAAATAAATAAAGGCTGAAAGGGGGATTCAACAAATTGTTTCCACGGCGAATCGTAAATAAAGCGAAACCAGCCAATCGGTGCCATCGTTTCCCGCCGAGAAACGAGATCCGATCGTTACTTTGGCCAAATCATTGTCCTATTTCTCTCGAATTCATTCGTCGGGCTCCTCCCCTTCCTTGCTTTCCCAACGCCCTCGCGTTTTGCCGAAATTGGTCAATTGTCGCGATATATCTGAGCATTCCAAAATATACACCCCGTAATGTCAGTAATTAGGTAGAGTTTATTGCTCCTGCATTATACCATTACCTGGCTGACGGTCGCTAACAAGCTGGAGGGGCCCAGCGAGCGCGTTTCTTAAACTCCCGCTCAAGGGGTAGATTATTCCCCCTCCTCCCCACCCTTTTCGCCGCCGTCCCTCCCTTCCACACCCTTTTCCTTCCCTTTAGCCTTTACTTCCCTTCAACGAAGGTAATTATAGTTCCTGGTGACTACTTTAACTCCTGTCTTGTTGGCAGTTCCGCCCAAGTTCGCGGAAAGGGAGGGAGGGGAGGGACAGCGAAGGAAGGGGGAAGCAAAACATTAGGATAATGACAAAATAGGGAACAAAAACCAACAGAAAGAAAGAAAATCCTTCCCTGTCGTTATTTCACGCTTCGCTTTGCACTACGTTATTACCTTATCGTGTTCGTAACATAAATTTCTAACCGTCATATGTTTACACTCCAAAAGCTGGGGCCAGCTTGGGGGTCTCACAGTTGTGACGACTTTACACTGTCATCAGATTGCAAGTGGCGCCTACACCCTTCTCCCTCCAATACCCCCACCCTGTTTGGTACCTCTAGGTAGAGTGGCTACCGCGGAAACCAAAGCGTGTGGGAAGGTACCAAGTAAATGATGGTAACTACTATGTGCAATGTTATCTGATTTAGGCTCCATGGTTATCGCCGAGTACGAGCCACATGCTGCACCCTTTCACCTTGACGCCATACCGTAATGATGTTTACTACATGGGAAATCATTTGGCATTCAAGCACAACTCTCTTTCACGGCAAATACATTCATCTCTTTCGCAGAAAAAAGCAAGATGTGATAGCACTACAGGTTTATTTCCTGATTTTTTCCCTAATTTTACGATGAAAAAATAAAAAGATCGGCGTTGGCTTTGTGAAGCATTGTCATCTTCGCTGTGTTGAGTCGACTAGTCTGGCACGTGATACATTTAACGTATTAATATATATGTAATAAATGCATAAATTCCATACATTCTAAGTCAAATTAACAAGAATGAAAATGAATTATGGCTATATTTACCAAACTAAATATAGGTAGTTCAGTATTACAAGTAACTACGCGAATTTAACGAAAGAACTTACAGTAAATCTATGTACAAAAAAATATTCTGTTTTAATAGTAGTTTTTGTTTTGGCCATTTACGCCTAACTTATAACCTAATGTTTAGTGTGTGGCTGTAAATGTGGGCATTTTTATAGGTAAATGAATATGCATGTGGTGATTACTACTTCAAAAGAACGGAAATGGAATGTAAATTTAACCATAGATAAATATTACAGTAACATTCATTACGGTCTACAATACGAGAGAGAGAGAGAGAGAGAGAGAGAGAGAGAGAGAGAGAGAGAGAGAGAGAGAGAGAGAGAGAGAGAGAGAGAGAGAGAGAGAGAGAGAGACAGAGAGAGAGAGAGAGAGAGAGAAAGAGAGAGAGAGAGAGAGAGAGAGAGAGAGAGAGAGAGAGAGAGAGAGAGAGAGAGAGAGACAGAGAGACAGAGAGAGGCAGAGAGAGAGACAGAGAGAGAGAGAGAGTGCGAGACAGAGAGAGAGAGAGTATAACAAATGGTATTTTATATCTGTGTTCTTTATATGCGCAGAGGATTAAGTTCTCTCAATCGTTCTATGATTTTTTTTACGCTTTTCTTCATCTCCTGGCTTTATTCCTACTAACGTAGCGGTAGTTAAATCAGTGCTCAGGTGATCCCAAAGCCCGGATAAATAAAGAGGATAGCCGGTAGGAAGGGCTTCCGGTTGTGAAAACACGCACCGGCAACCACACCTTGTTAGAATAAAGAGACGATGATTTTTTATGTTTATATTAATTCGCTGTTCCCTGTACAGTCACAGTCCAGCAATAGAGACTAATGCTACTCAAATCACTTCTTCCTCACTTACAATATAGTATAAAATTTAGAACAGACAAAACGACAGACAAAACAACAAAACGTGACCTAATATGATTTTTATTTAAATGACAATATATATATTTTTTTTAATGTTATCTGCCCTTAACTGTTAAGGTCTCTTTGACACTTATTAATCAAATTACAAGATTGAATAAGAGAAACAGGTAACAGTAGTTCATCCCTGTTTAAATACGGTATGAATCTTTCTTTCATACCCCCTATAATATGATTTTTTTCCTTATTTAGTTTGCGGTTTTTATCATTTATTTCTACTTAAACACATTCCAGCCAATTCATTGCACCATAGCAATTTACAGCAACCGTGAGCAAAGCGTAGAATAGTCTCATAATAAAATATGAAAAAAATATAATCTAGGTTTTTATGACGCAATCATTCTGTCGGGAATATTTGTTATAACTTCAATCATGCAAAATACGTTTAATACATAAAATACGCAATGAGAATTAACAGTGCTTACTAGACAATCATACCAGAATATTAAATATTTATAAAAAAAAAATACACAAAATACACCAACAGCATAACAATATCATGATATGTTCATGTGATATTTTCGTGACTAGCTGTTGGCAGTGCATTAAATTCACTTTTAATATGCATACCGTTACAGCATTGTACATAAAATATGTTTCATCTACCAATGTATCTATCTACCTCCATCATGGTTGCCGATCTATCAGTATGCATCTATTTCATTCATTGCAGTTCTAAACACACACACACATACACACACACACACACACACACACACACACACACACACACACACACACACACACACACACACACACACACACACATTCACACACATACACACATATATATATACATACAAACATACATACATACATATGATATATGTATGTATTCATATATATACACATACATATATGTGTGTACATATGTATATATATATATATATATATATATATATATATATATATGTATATATATATATAAATATATACAGCCGTACATACGCGTTTGCCATTGTTCGCCCCATGTGTGTGATAAAAGAATAAATGTAGGTATTAAACAACTTGTCTTTATTTATCTGAAACCTTTCCAGTGGATGGATGTTACTGTCTCGAGAGCCATCATACGTGCAACTATACATCCTTTCGCTTGTCAATACTGCAAATGCGCATACCGTACTTGAGAGAGTCTGTTCTAGCTCTTCGGGAAATATTGGCCCTCGTGGCTCGTATCCAGAAAAGTTCAGAGATGAAAATACAGCCCATGTCAACACGCCCTCTTCTCCCGCACGCGCTCTCACTCCCTCGCTGCACTCCAATGCCTTCCAGCACCTGTTGCCTGCCAGTCTTTGAGATTAGCATAACATATTCTTAAGGAGTTGAATTGTAACTTGGGAGTAAAATATGCAAATGGTGGAATCTCCTGCAGCAAACGCGTGGAGGAGGCCCCTGTTGACACAACCAAGGGCATCCGCCATAGCCAGTGGAACTAGTGTTTGCCGGCCTGACAGAGCCATCGCCACCCAGGCCGCGGGGCACGCTGGCACAACGCGCCCCCTACCCCTTCGGCCCCCCCTTGCGCTCACCCTCGCCCTCCCCGCCGCGCTATTACACCACTTTCTAGTCCTGCTCGACTCAAACACTCTGGGCACGGTTATATGTCAGCTACAATATGGCTGTTTGTCTTTCTCTTGGGGGCGTTTTTCATATTTGATAACAGTGCTTTCACATGTTACTTCCCCCTTTGCTTCGTCGCTGTAAGCCAATCTCAACACTAACTCTTTTGTGCGTTCTGGTCTGTGTATATTTTTGGTATTGAAAGAATAGCAATCAGAAAATAGAAGGCAGGTTAATTATGTTGCATTCTTTCTTCTATGTCTCCGTTCTCTAAAATTTCATGTATTGTTAAACGGCTGCAATCTTGTCTTTGGTTCCTCGACGAAGAACAATCACCTCTTTCGAAGAAAATCTGGCGATATTAAATTATCCACGACGTAACTGAAGACGACCTGCAGAACATGTATGTGAGAACAAACAGAAATGGCGTGGACAAGTTGTTTGTTCTTACCGGGCCA
>NC_061824.1:4858569-4871069 GCF_019202785.1 Penaeus chinensis
CAAATTCAATCCTTTCTTCTTGCAAAGATTTTTTGTGCTGTTTTTCCTTACGTTATGTAAAGTTTTTTTTTTTTTTTTTTTTTTTTTTTTGCATTCTGAAGGTTCAACAGAAGACCATCAGCATCACTGTATGTGCATTCATCATTGTTGTAAATATTCAAATATCCTGTATGTTGCATGAATATTTAATTTAATTTTATATCACAAAGCACTCAAAGATCATGAAGATGTTACTCTTATCACTGCCTATATTTACTCATTTATTGAAAATGTTCTGCAGTGTCAACAGTTAAGGTCATTAGCAGTGTGTACAAAATATAGTGGTAGGGTGGAACTTGGGGGGCAAGACGTCTTTTGGTTCAGTAAGGCAATGTTTATGGATTTCTAAAATGGTCAATAGTCAAAACGAATAATGTGCCAAATGTACCATCTGAAGGTACACATTATGGTAAAGTATTGTGGCACAATAGTAATTATGAGTTAATGATTTAGGGTGGACAGAAGAAGGGTTTGAAGCAGGGAAGGAAAAGTTAGAGAGAAAAGACCCTGCAAAATTAGTCGAGTCGAAGGCTGAGGGCCAAGGCGGAGGTGATCCCTACACTGGGCCTCAGTCTCCGCCTCCTAAGCCCCCGCGGCAACAACGAGCAAGGGATTGGGGTGGTCACTCCCTATTTTATCATATCTATTTTATTTATTTATTTATTTAAAATGTTCTGCTGTGTCAACATCTAATTTCATTAGCTACATTTTTTTGGCTTACAAGGTGATGTTTGTGGATTTCCAGATTGGACAATGGTCAAAACAAACAAATGTGCCAGACACCAAAGGTCACACAGCATTACGGCAAAGTCTTATGGTAAAAAAGGTAAAAATGAGTTAACAATTAGGATGAGTGGACAGAAGAAAGGATTAAGAAGGGAAGGAAAAGGAAAGAAGAAAAGACCATGCAAAAATAGACGAGGCAAGGGCTGAGGTCCACAGTACATTAGGCCTCAGTCTCGGCCTTAGTCTCTGCCTCCTAAGCACCCCCCCCCCCCTCCCCCCACGGAAACAAGAAGTAATGGATTGGGGAGGTATGTTACATAGCATGACCCATGTGTATCTAAATCTGTGCTAATTTAGTAGGATTTTGGTGCTACTGACATGTCTATGGAATTAAGATGTTATGAGTAACTTCGCACAGAATAATAGGTTTAGTTGTTTAGGCATTAACAGATGAGAGGAATTGGTGCAGAAAGTCACCTCTACTGACATGAGTACTGTAAAGTGTGATCTTTTTTCTTCATCCATGATCTAATGAGCGTTTCTTCATAATTACAAATCTTGAGTTGTGGAATCATCAGTCATATTTACCATATTATTCCTTTGTTCACTTCCTTTTCAACTTTATACTTCTTCTTCCTTTCCTGGATGTCTTACCTGATGTATTGAAAATGCGCTTCAGCCAATGTTTAAAGGTTAAAAGATGTTCAAAAGGACAATTAACTTCTAACACTTAACTCAGGTCTACTCTTTATCAACCCTAATTTATACCTATCTACCCTGGCTCACACCACTAAAATCATTGCTGGTTGTTTGCCTATCAGAAACCCACAGAATAAATTTCATTGTCATCTATTAGTAACTTTTTGCATCAATCCTTTTGAATTAACCAATTAACCCATAAACGGAGATTAATATACAACTTTCCTTGAAAGGAAGCATTAAGACATGTTGCTATATACAATATGACCTTTACAATACTGTAGTTCCATAATATCCAGATTTTGGAGTTTCACCCGTTTTTTTTGTTTGTTTTTTTCCAAGTTTAAAATAATACAATCCAGGAAATTTTGACAGCCTTTATCGATATACCATTGTAGAGGCACACTGTTCCATAATGTAAATAATGTAACATGCAAGAGTTACATATAATTCTTAATACTCTTATTCTACATCTATCATTGGTCATATATCAGAGATCAACAAAATAAAATTTGAGGTTCCAGCACTCTTTCAACAATATTGCTCAATATTAATGATCTCTATGAACATAAAAATATATCTCATTTGTGACGTAAAATCATTCAGGGGTAACAATAATCACACAGTTCCCTTGCTTGAATATGTGGAGATAACATCAAACCCTCCAAAGCTCATGATACAAGGCTTCTGATATTATTAAAGCAATATATGATAGGTATGTATATATATCCAAGAAGAGTATTGGCTATATGAACTAAAAGTGAACCTATTGCATAGCAAGCCTGCTCAGAGATATATTAAAGCCTGAATATAGGGTGCTACTAATAAATCAATTTCTACAACAAAACCATGCTGAGGTACAAGTAATTACTACAGACAATTTGTCATTTCATATACCCATTTAAGTAGAATTTAGGATGAATAAAAAAACAAAAAACATTACCAATGGACAAAATGACAAATACATTTAATTCAACACCAAACACACAAAAGGCTTTTAAAAAATTATCCTTCTATATATTCTTAGACATCCCGGTTATTCCAATATTCCTTACAACTAACAAGACAAAATATAAGCCAAACTGGAGGAATCAAAATCATCAAGCATAAAAAAATATTCATCACAGACAGTAGTTTTTATAATGACAAGTATATACTGAAACAGTTTGATCTTTTTTCACACTGCTGCTTTTTGGAGAAAAAAATAAGCCCTCCCAATATCTACATCCACTCAGTCTTCATCTTCATTTTTTTTTGTTTTTTTCTTCATCATTTTTTTTTTTCTTCTTCTTTTCTTCTTCCTCTTCTTCTTTTAGCGATCAATCCTCGTATCTTTAAATGGCAGGAACAACTCCCTTCCACACCTTTGTTTCGCAGTGAACAGTTGCCTGGAATGGAATGGAACTTGTGAGTATTGGGCATACTTTCCTTCAAAATTAGAAGAAACAAAGGGCAGTAACAGTTGGCCTGGTCTACACCAGGATCTCCAAATTTTTTATACCATTAACCCTTTCATGGAATCCTCAATTCCTCATTGACCCCCAGACGAAAAAAAAAAATAAATAAATAAATAAATAAAAAATAAATAATACTAATTAGCCCTTTGCATCTGGATGACACACCCATCACCTCATGATAAAATTTGGTTTGAGGGCAAGGTCAAGTGAACATGTCGTCATGGAAAAATTTAGCTGAGGAGTGGGGTGACAAGTGCAGGAGGTCATTTAGTGAGATGATATGGACTATCGGCAAAGAAAACAGTCTATTAGCATCTGGATACCGCCTACATGCCACATCCATGAGAGAAGCCACTCAGTAAGCCTAATGCCCCGAGATTGGGTCACGTGCAGGCAGTGAACTATCTGGATCCAAGGGGTTAAGTAGATGTGCAACTTCCATATACACTAGTGAATGGAAATGCATACCAAACCCTGATTTCCATATACATCAGTAGGGGAAACTGCATACCAAGCCCTGAAAAACTGTTGTTCTCTATCCTATAACTCCAGTAACTCACTCTCATAAAATATAGGGAAACAAAAGATACATAAGTGGAAGATGGGAGAAATAGGAAAATTAAGTATATAAAAAAGACAATAGTCAATGTGAGAAAAAGGCTGAATCAAATAAAGAATGTATAAAGAAATGGCTGCAAAAGAATGTCAGGGATACAAACATCAGGAAGAGGATTGTAGTGAAAATAATTTTGAAACCAAATAAAATAATCACATAAAAACAAAATGAGGAAGCTTAAAACAAGGAAGAGAGGGAAAACAAAAACAAGTGAGAGAAGGAGAAACATTTTTTACCACAACCATATCATTACTACATTTGTCAGCAAATACTCGTCACCAATGGACCTCTTTCTGTCATCCTTGACAAAAGGACACAGAGAACACTACCCGCATAAAAATAACAAGAGGACAATTACATATTATGGCTTACCTTACAGGCTGTTGCATGCATCTTGGTCTGGCACCAATAAGATGGACCCCAAGTGCACTTTTCAGCCCCCAGGAGTGGTTCTGAAGTGTGGTGGGGGCAGAACTTTATGGCCTGGCACACGTGTTTTGAGTCCCCTAGTTCAGCAAGGAGGTTCACTACATAGGGCCCATAAACTTCGATCATGCTGCGGCACTGTGTAAAGAGATAAAAATGTCTAAGAAGTTCTCTTTTTAAAAAAAGGTAACAGTATAAGATGGATACAACATAGAAGCATACAACACAAAAAAGGCCTATATACTTTAAGAAATAGTCATCTACATATAAAAACGTATTCATAGATTTTAAAATTCAATATATGATTTGTCTCATACCGTGTCCTTTGCATTATTGGGGAAGAGTCGACAAACTTCTTCAAGAATAGTGTCAATGGTGGTCGTTGCATCTCCATCCTTTAGCTTCTTGTCAATGTAGTTAACAACTCCTTCACAAACTTGGCATTTGTCCATTCTCATATTAATAAGGGCTCTCATACCTGCAAAATAGTTATTTTGATTACAAAAAACGTATTTAATGCAGCATACAATCGAATGACATCACAATACCAAATCATCTCCTTCCCTTAAAAAAAAATATATATGTAATATAAATCTAAAATTCTGTTTGTGACAAACTTACTTTCAAATGATGGAGGTTTGCAGAGCTTGATCTGTTGGCAAACAGTCTTTGGACTAAGTTCATGAACCAATAACTTAATGATAGCATCAGCATACTGTTCAACAAAGCCAATACAATCATCAGCAAGAACACCTGGCATATGAGCACAAAGGAAGTCCACAACTTCAATTATTTCATCCTGAAAAAAAGACCAAAAAGACAGCAATTATTACCATCATCAATAGTTCCAGTATTTCTCTTGCACCTACTACTGAAACACTGTAAAAAAAAAACTGCATACCTTTCATATACTATAATTTGCAACGATAGTGCTCCTTGAGACAAGCTATATCATGTCCAATAATATCCATGTTAAAGTATTTCTAATTGTGATCCGAGATTTAATAATTACTAATGAATATCTAAGATTGAACTACTACTGATGATTATGTTTGAATTAATGCTAATGATTATCTAACAAATGACTATTGTTTTGTCTCATTACTTCTCCCACTTCAGACAAATATTTTAAGTCTAATTTCACTTAGATATCTATCTTATCTTAAAGTAGCTCTGGATCATATTCATCTTAACCCACTAGCATCTGGCATATAAACACTCCACTTTATTCTTTTTCTTTTTTTACAGATAGCTTCCCAAGCACTAGGCCTACGCAGTCTGAACTGTTTCCCTTCTTCTTTGAATTTTCAGGAAACAGTCTTATTTCTATTACTATTATTACTGATAACATCGTTAATACTGTTATTATTATTATTCATAACATTATTATGGGCAATTGTAGTGATACAAATAAAATATAATATTAATAATGATAAACTTTTTCTAAAATTGTACTTTCTTAGCAAAATTGACATCAGATACCATTCACATCTTTTAATCTAATCCAATATATTTTTATATTTACAAATTGCAAATATTTGACATTTCTTTCTCACCATGAATATTTCTTTCTCTTCTACAAACTTCAATCTTACTTACAAAAGTTATGAAATTGCAGCATATATTTTTGTCTATTTGGAGGATCACAGCTAGTAATATATCAATCCCATCATTATAATGTGGATTTTCACTTACCTCAGTAGCATTTTCTGAGAGCAAGTCATCAACTTGAACCATGGCAAATTCACACAACACACATGCTGCAGACTGTGCCATCTCGAAGTCGTTTGTTGTTTCTATGGAAAGAAATTGGTTTGCTTAGATTTTCAAAATCGAGTTAACATTTGGTTTATGTGGACCTATTTCTTAGACAATAATGGGGAAAAGAAAATAATTACACACTAAAAAGGACAAGGTCAAGTTATCACTGTGAACTTTTTGGGCAAAAAGTTTCTCCGTGCTATAAGAAGGAACCTCAACAGGTTACAAAATATTGCCAGGGAGGTTAATATTCCATATGTGTACTCAATCGTTCTGGGGCTTAAATGCTCAAGGACTGATCTAGTGTTTGAGAATACAAGCCTCTCTGGTGAGTGATTAAGACCCCTACTTTTCCAAACAGAGGGAGGGTGGTGACCTACAGAACCTGTCCGTTTAAGCTACACATAAATGGTGCTCCTTATTACTAACCTTATTTTTCACATATATTTGTTATGTAAACCACTAACAGTGCTTGTAGGCAAAACTTTTATATCTTTTTACTTATCATTTATCTATTGTCTTGTTAACCCAATGGCGACGGGTCACGGCTATCGCCGTCATAACAATACGCCCGATTTGAGGCGTGCGGCTGTCCGCAGCGGCGCCGCGCCAAAACGCCCCAAGGCAATGATTCGGCTTGATGTACCGAATTCACGCGCTCAGAGTCGGCGCGCTGCCGCCGTTCGCCAGAGCGTAGAGTTTTTTTTTATTTTCTATACCTGACGCCATTGGGTTAAAATCATATTTTATTCTTTTTTTTTTTTTACAGAATAGGATGTGTCAATCAATACATATAGTAATTTTTTGTAAAATCCATTTGTGGATTGCTTTCATAAAAAACCAAGATCTATGCAGTCCCTTTACCCCTATGATGCAGATGATGTGACCATCACGTCCTGAAAAAATTTGGCTTGAGATGCAGGTAATGTGAACATCCCGTCATGGGAACATTTGACTGTGGGCCAGGGTGACGAAAAACCTGCTGCCGTGAGCATTTCAGCTGAAGGCCGGGGGTGACAGGAAAGACGCCACAAGCGCATAAACCTCTTGGAGGATGATTAGACTAATTTATTTTCATTGATAATCAAGTGTGCAATGTCTGTGAGCCATAAATGGAAGAGTGCCAGCTCTAGGGAGGACATTATTTTCATGCTCAGAATCATATGTCTGCCCAGCAGCACACGTTGTATTACAGAAAATTGAATACCATGTAAAAAAAAATAATAATAATAAATATAATTTACTATTATTATTCTTGCACTGATTGAGAGATGATGTGCAGTCTGTGCAAGGAAAATAGTCTATTACTATTTGGGTAAAACAAATCAAATTACAAATATGGACATTGTAAAATGGCAATAAAGCTGTAAATGTTTATGCATAAAAACAGAAAATAACATTGCAAAGTTTAATTTACCACTTCATGATACTCTCAATCCTGCAAGTGTTTACAACAACTAACTTAATCCTTTATTAGATTAAAGGACTTAAGATAAATTTCCATTATATATAACTCACTAGTTTAAACTGTATATATGCAATATCTGGGGCAAAATACTGCTAACTGGTGTGTATCTTAACAACAAAGCATGACTTTCACTTTTGATCGGTAAATGGTCATGTCAGAGGAACATTACTCCACCTCTTTGAAGCAGCCAATGGGTTAAATTACACAGCAAAGTACTAGAAAAACCATCAACAGGATAATAACTAACATTAGTAACCTGCATTTAAGGTAGCCAACCTCTAAGAAACTTACGTGATGATACAGATGGAACAAACATGCGAGACACAGGCAACTGGTGAGAGGCATCAAGCACAGGCAATGCACTTTCTGGAAAAGAATTCATACATAAAAGAGAAGTGAAAACTATTCTTTTCACATATTACAAACAAGACTTCAAACAGAATGATTTGTCTCATGCTCTTGCACCTCTACCAGAAGGCAATTAGTGATGAGTCTACCAACAATATAATAAGTAAAAATACGGAAGGTAAAGTTATACATCCCACAACTAAAACTGGAAAAACAGTTCCCCAATTTCAAAGCCATTCAAAAATAATATAATTTTTCAACATTCTATACTGTAATTCTGCTTTCCTCATTCCTTTTTTCTTAATAATATGCATCATGTATAATAAACAGAAATCCTATGTAACAAAGAACAAGTGTAGACAAGAGTGAATATAACCTTGCATGCAAGGCACAGTTCAGGCTATGTTAAGCCCTTCTTTTGGGTAATATTGCCAGAAAATAATTTGAATTTATGAAACACATTAAAAAAAAAAAAAAAAAGGGATGATTTTTTTACTAACTGCACACCACAACTGGGATCATAACGGAGTAACTGCACACTCCACAATGTGAAAAAATATCAAATACATAAAATTATTTTGTCTATGGAATTCCACAATTAATCCCAGGTTCAACAATGAATATAAACGAATAAAATACTAAGCATATGCCCAACTTCTTTTACAGAATGCCTTTGTTGTTTTCTTACGGTATTTTTGTTTTGTTTTTTTTAGAGCTTCAGATGCTCTTTTTGACCATATATCACTTCTCCAAGAAGATATTTTCCTGGTTAAAAAAAGGATATTATATATAACAATTTAAACATGATTATAACACTCATACCTGTTTGCTTACACAGTCCCAGGTTAGTGCAGATTTCATCTGGGGACAAGTTGTTGAGCAACATCTGTATGACCTGATCAGTGTACATTTCAACAAACATATCACATTCTTTACGTGCTGACTTGGGCAAAAGGTTACACAACCTTTCAAGAGCACTCTCAATGCCTGCCTGCAAATATATAAGATAACAATTACATTCCTGATTACAACAAAGTATCAATAAAATATTCTTCAAATCTATCTTCTTTGGCTCCATTTGAAAACTTTTGCTGTAGCAAAAAATGGAACTGAAGCTAAAATTTGAGTACTATATAACTTGTGTAAATTAAGAATGGCATTAAGATGGCATTACACCACAAAATACAAACTCTAAATTGTCAACAGGGGTCCCACAATTTTGACCAAAGAAATTTAGTGTTTACATTTGGACAAGGAATGTTGACTGCCTATTTTTTACATACATTCACTGAACAATGCAGATGTCCTCCATTACTTTACCCAAAAAAATACTAAATATTTTGAGATTCTTTCCTATATCGCATGCTTAATCAAATTCCCTTCAAAAATATTATCCATCCAACAATTGCAAACACTATATAATCAACCATACATGTATAAACTTACTTCAGTTCTGTTATCTTCAAGCATGTCCTCCAGCTGGGTCAAAGCATACTCACACACAACACAAGATACATCAGGTTTTTCAGATGTGACCTGCACTGCCTCCTCTGACTCTCCCTCAGATGGGCAGAGATGCAGCATTGGACAGATCTGGAGCAAAAAGAAAAAACACCTTAGTTATGTAGAGAATTCCATTGCAATTATTTTTCTTTTTCTTTTTCATCTATAAGATCAAATATAGCAGATATACAGTCCTATTGTCAATTTTCTTAAAGCAAACTTAAGCAAGCATAACCAAAATATTAAAGTAAAAAATACTGGTAACATGAATATTGTATCAATAGATTAATCATTAACTCAGGCTTTCTTACCTGGGATGGGTCAATCTCTTGAGCCAGCAACTCAATAACTTGGTCACCATAGGCATCTACATAGTCCTCACACTCCTCTGCCAGTGAATGGGGCATCATGGAGCACAGCCTCTCAACAGCATCTTCAATGTCCTTCTGCAATTCGTTTCCCAATTTCAATCAGTCTTATTTTTTACTTTTCTCATTCTGATTATCTAATACAGCATTTTTATATCAATAGTACATACATCATTCCTGTTCAGAATATTTGGACTTTAGAGTGCATTAAAGGAATGCCTTTGTATACTATAACAGTTCTGAGGAAAAGGCTAAAATAATAACTAGAGATGTGAAAGATCTGTAAATTGCAGTTTCTAACTTACTCCAAAAGACTTCAGCAGCAAAACAAAAGTTTTTTTTAATTAGTTGTCTCATCGCAAATGAAACCGATTAAAACCATGCTTGCAAACATGAATATAAGAAAAAAAAGGTGGCAAAGGACATAAGCAAGCAAATCAACTAAAGAAACAAGAAAAGTAATCAGACAAAAGTGTACAATCATTAAAACTACTAACACGAGTATCCTTCTGCTCAAGCATATTCTGCAGGAAATGAAGAGCAAATTCGCACATCACACACTTGTTGTCATCCCCAACGTGTCCCTTTCCAACAGGTGCAGCCAACATCCCATTCCTACCAGCATTCGACACACCTGATATTTGACATGAGCAAAAATAAATTAATTAACAAATAAAACATAGATCTCCCTTCAGTATAAATATGACTTGCTGACAAGGATTTCTATAAAAATAGATGTTTTAGAGAAGGTACATGTACGCAAATGGATTCTTTATATTAAAATATCTTCAAAAGATTATGAAATTTACTGAACATTATAGGGTCTAAACACTCCTGATAATTCAATACACCAAATATCAATCTTACCAATGCCACTTTTTGATAGCTTCACACGTGGCAAATTTGAACCTTGGTTTTCATTCTCAAATCTGATGGCACTGCTCTCATCACCACCAATCAAGTGCTGCCCAACCATCAATGATGGCCTAAGAGGAGTTTGTGAAATTCTCTGGCTTACATCAAGCACTGTCCAAGCTGGATGCTGCCAAGGGAATGATATTTCTGTTAGTTCCAAATTTTTGTATAAAGTCATTTCATCCAAACTATGATTAAAAGCTTGCTCATTGTGCCCTAATAACATTTACCCTACAAAATAATCCAAAATCTTATGCATAGAAAGTTTAAACTTGAATGCTTGAATACATATCAAATCCTCACATAAAACATAAAATAAACAGAAATCAACAAACCTCTCCATTGAAAACTGAATTGGCACCACAAAGTCCTACTGCTTCACAGATTTCCTTGGGGTGAATTTCAGACATCAGGAAGCTGTACAAAATCTGGTAATATTCATCTACCAAAGCAAGGCAGTTCTTGCTGAACTTGCCAGACTGATGACACAAGCCATCTAGGATCTGTTTCATAAGAAAATGTATTAGTTTGAAAGCTTGATTTGTCTAAAGATCATTTTCTTTAGAATCAATTTCACACTACTAAATATAATTTGACACCTATTCATTTAAAACCAGTTTCATAGAAGATTTTTTTTTTCAATTTTAAACATTTTACTTCAAACTATCAAGAATTTTCAATAAATGCTTTAGACTTTCTTTTTTTAATAAAAGAAGAGATGAATAAGAGCAAATAAAGACATTAAATAACAACAAATGAAGATATCTTATTTTGAAAAAAAAAAAAAAAAAAAAAAATTGGTTTTGCAACCAATGAAATAATTTGTCCATACTGTATACAGTATATACCTTCAGTTATTCAGCAGTATGACCACCAACAAATAAAGGCATGCTAAACAAAAGTCATTTTAACCCAATGCCTCCAGGAGAATTTGGGGTTTCCTGGGCCCACACTCCAGGGACTATGTTCATCTAACTGGGCTTGCCTCCACGGACTATTTCAGATATGGCTGAATCATACCAAGAAAGTAATATGATTTCTTTTTTTTTTATCATATGTATCCATGATTCTAATGTTTTTACATATTCAGTGATACATGCTATTCAATTCACTTGCTAGATTGAACCTGTAGTAGTCAGACTATTAGAATCCATTTCCATAAACCAGGTGTGTTACACTCATTTTTACAAAACAAGATTATATGTAGAATTAGACTGCTACTTCCATGGCTTTAGTACTTTCCTTTTGAGTCTCATACTTCACAACAGAGATATATATTTGCCTGCATAGCAGGCAAAGGATTTACGAGTTTTGTTGCCCTTTAACCCAACCCAGAGGGGTCATGTGTTTCAGTGTCATAACAAACCCAATGCCCAAGTCAGCCATGACATGAATTACCCATCACCCAGAGCCATGGCTAAATTAGTCATGAGTGAACCTGTCACTTGGAGGCTAAGTGATATGCCTATACCATACTACATGCATGATATTACCAGTGAGAGAAGGAAAGTAGAAAGTAAACTATATTCTAGTCTAACATATCTAAAATATCTTAAACTATTACCTTTTTTCTCTTCTAAAACGTTTTTGGATAAAAATAAAGCATACCTCTTTGAATTCTTCTTCAGTGGTATTTGCTGTGAGAACGTCCCTCCAGTGTTGCACAATTGCTTCACAGAAGTCACAAGGTTCATCACCAGAGTGCGAAAGTGCAGGACGAGTGTACTGTCCACTCTGGTGCATTCTGTTTTCACACATTTCTATGAAAGTAAAATCTTTAATAAGTATTAACATATATGTCTACAGATCACAGAAAGATTTTCAGATTAGGTACAGAATCAACTTAAAATGAGATGTTTGGTTTTCCATGTGCAAATATATAAATTCTTAAAAAGTTATCCTAAATTCAAATTTATTTGCTGCTAAAGCATTCCAGCATTTCCTATAGAAAGTGATTACTAATTCCTAAAACAATTAAGTATATATACATCTCTGAACTACTGGAGAAAAAAGAAAAAAACATTAGTTTACCCACCAACTAGGTCACAGAAGTCTTCTGGTGTCAGCTGATCTGTTAAGAAATTGTAAATATCATCAAAGTTCGCTTCAACCAAAGCACTGCAGCCATCCGAGAGAGATCCAAAACGTCCACATATGGCTATCAATCTGTCCAT
>NC_061824.1:4876069-4878569 GCF_019202785.1 Penaeus chinensis
GAAATTCTGAAAATGAACTGATATATTCACAAATCTAATTGGCAGAATGGGCTCACCCCTAGGTAATAATCTATTCAAATACAGACAAATGACTTCAACCATATTACTGAACAAAGTATCTGATTGTTCTTTCATTTCTGGCATACATATTCATTACCCTTCAACCTGCTAACTTATTTTTTCTCATAAACTTTATAGCAACCATTTTGCTAGCATATACATACTGAGGTTTGCTGACCTTTGCCAGAGTGCAGAATGCATGGACACCAGTGTGGACTTATGGGCTTGGTGGATGCTCAGGCATCTTGTACACATATACCAGTCAGTTTTATTTAAATTTACTCATAAAATGTTAGCCTTTTTTCCGCAAAGCCATAAACCCTATACATGTATTACTCCTTGTCTCAATCACTCACATTTATAATATGCCTGAACCTGTTGTTTTCCAATGCAAATTATATAAATTAAAGTACTGCTGACTGTTTACAAGGTGACCACACCCCTCTTAGGCTAAGTTCCTATTACTCTAGCCACTCCTGAGAATCCACAAACATAACAGTATGAACCAAACACCTTCCTGACTTAACCTTCCTTCACTACCAGACCCCTACCCAATTTCTCAGCACAACTTAAGTCACAACCTAGTTTCTTCTTTTTTGACATTACCGGTATTCTTTGCCTGCGCAGAATGTTTCATGTATCAGTGAGAGTAGTTTTCCCTTTCTTTATGACAGTGTCGAGTACACTTACCTGTAAATGTAAACCAAAGTATTATGTATTGCACAACTCTCTTATCAACTTGCGAAGGAAATACCACAGATGAAAAGAGTCTTATTTTCAGTTGTTCTATCCATTAGAGGCAAATTGTACCATTCAGTTAAACAAACTATAGTTGTTTTTATTTGGTTACATCTCCAAGAGAAATAAATTGAAATCCAGTCTCGTTATTTGTTAAGTTATGGTAATATAATTGTCATGGCGTGTCATTGCAAATCAAAAAGAACTTGCACAACATGTAATATACATGGATCTCTTTTTATTTTCCATCGCAAATAACAAATGACAGTATTGGTATTGTTAACAAAGTGACTGCAACCTTGAGATTAAGTTCCTATTACTTAAGCCATTACTGGGAAATCCACAAACACTGCCACACGAGCCAAAAGTCTGCTTAACCCAGGGGCGTCAACCCTAGCCCCCATCTGATTGCCACGTCTCCCCACCAATTCATTGTGGACTTAAATCTCCATTTGTCATAAAATATATTCTTTGTTTCCTACTGTATTTTTTCCCTATGCAGATTATTTAATGTATTAGAGAGTATAGTTTTTTTGATTATTTATTACTGTGACATTACATTTTCCTGAACATGTATATCAAAATATTACATATTGAACAACTATCTTATCATCAACTTGCAAAGGTATTACCATTGATGATACGTGTCGTACATTCAGTCATTCTGTTCATTACCTGTAAATATTTCCTAGTATTTCATGGCTGTGGGAAACTGAATCTATATCTTTTCTCTCATTCTGTTCATTACAGGTAAATTTTATATATTACTACATTGCTGTGAGAAAAATTTCACTGAACTTAATACTGAGATAAGTTACTGTTGACTTATCATTCATTACATGGTTTAACATAATTTACTCCATATTGTCTCCTATACTGTGTAGCTTATTGGTTTCCAGTATTCTTTAGATGAAACACTTTAGCCTATGTCCCACTTCATGAATTTTAACACTAACATACATACTGACAAACATTCCATCCTTTATTTTCATCATAATTAAACTTAGTTGTCAGCAACTCTAACCCAGGTGAGTCTATTTTTAAGTCATTATAATAACAACAGCCAGATTTGGCAACCTATCAATCGTCCCCACTTCGCGTCTTCCTTTTGTCGAACTGTCAAAATATCTGCCGTTTGCTACGCATTTGTGTCCTGAGGGAATGTTATCTAACGTCCACATTTTAAAAAAAGTTTATCAATAACAATGGGTGATAAGAATACAAAATTAACGGGATGCCATACAATAACAAAATAAACAACCCAAGAAGCCTAAAAACAAAATTTAGCCTTTGTTTGCTAAAGTCTTATCAAGAGAGAACTCTGACGGAAAGTTTTTCTTTCACATATGAACATTTAAACCAACTTCCCCTTCTTACCTGCCAGGAGGAGAGCCAACCCAAAGCCAGGCAGCTTCATGGTGGCTTAGGAACTTGACCTACGCAGTAAGGACGACCACAACCCCAGCACCAGAGAGAGAACACACAGAAGTGAAGCAAAACGGAAGAGATCAGCCGAGAGTCGTCATGTGATGTATATAAGACCTTCCTGAGGCAACACTGCGTGTGTTGCCACTCTCGCCGAAGGCCTTCTGCGCACCTCTCACGCCGCTTGCTTCAAATGTCTCTGCTGTACCAATTATATATATTTTTTAATCAATGAGATGCCAAGATAATATTCTCTGATTCTAGATGGGAAATGGAA
>NC_061824.1:4908569-4913569 GCF_019202785.1 Penaeus chinensis
CTCTCTCTCTCTCTGTCTCTCTCTCTCTCTGTCTCTCTCTCTCTCTGTCTCTCTCTCTCTCTCTCGCACTCACTCTCTCTCTCTCTCTCTCTCTCTCTCTCTCTCTCTCTCTCTCTCTCTCTCTCTCTCTCTCTCTCTCTCTCTCTCTCGCACTCACTCACTCACTCACTCACTCACTCACTCACTCACTCACTCACTCACTCACTCACTCACTCTCTCACTCTCTCACTCTCTCACTCTCTCACTCTCTCTCTCTCTCTCTCTCTCTCTCTCTCTCTCTCTCTCTCTCTCTCTCTCTCTCTCTCCCTCTCCCTCTCCCTCTCCCTCTCCCTCCCCCTCCCTCCCTCCCTCCCTCCCTCCCTCCCTCCCTCCCTCCCTCCCTCCCTCCCTCCCTCTGTTTCTCCTCTCCCCATATATAGCATACATATAATTAATAATTTGAATTGTATCTCGGCTGGTATTCCACATATGCTTATACCTAGACTCCAGCCGATTAGGGCAAACGAATCAACAAATAACAGAAGGAAATTGATAACACATTCCTGGCCTTTATCACCTGCTAATTCCCCCAGGATGTAAATTATCGTCGACGCTTCCCTTTCCTGTTCCTCCGTACTTTATCTTCCTTGTTTTTGAAGATTTGGATTACGGTTCAATAATGAGATGCAGCTCCGGTTCTCTCGGTTGCAGTTAGCATAGCGTGATCACGAAAGACGAATTGGAAAGTCTGCAATTTCTGTTGCATTCGGGAGTTCATTATTGCAATTTTATGTAACTTTTTTTTAAAAGTCTCAAATATGTGTGGGCTGGCACGTAAAGAACAGGGAAGTAACAGAAAACAATGCCGAAAAAGGATAAAATGTAGAATTATTCATTTTTATAAAGAGTTTACTGGGTGGGAAGGGGCTACACCCATACTGGTGATGCCATTGATATCGTTGACTTGTCTTTTTTGGATCACGAGCCGCCCAAACCATCCGTTCATGGGCGTCTCGGCTGATGGTTGTCTATTTCCGGGAAATGTCTCATTTAACCTGTGGTATTGATATTATGTCATTGCTTTTGCTAAGGATGCGTTTGAGAGGAATTTGGAAAAGGATTGATTTTATGTCAATTGAATTTAGATATATATATATTTTTTATAATGTCATATTTGATGGGAATGTTTATTTCCATTCGGTCTTTTCAGTCTGTTGATAATGCAGCTGAAGTTTTCCCCCAACTTAGGCTTTTAACCTTGTTTAAAAATGTTTAAAAAGGCTTAGCGGCCTCTGCGTTTGACGCTTTTATATGTGAGAACATTTTTACGCTTTTTTCGAGCTCCGTGACGATTATTGCAGTGAATGGGAGGAAAGAAATCGACGTGCAGAACGAAATGAACTTCCGCTTGTGCAAAATGAATAATGACAGATTTATCCGCTAGTATAATGGGTTATGGGTAAATCTGTCATGGTTTTACTGACAGGAAAATCCAATGCACATTGTTTTGTTTTTTTTGGATGGAGGGGGGGGGGTAGAATTTTGATTCAGTAAGTGCTGCTGTTGACAACGAGACTGACCCTATTTTAGATAAGATATGTAAAACAAATAAGCCATTTAAATAGATGCACTGGGCTGAAATGGTAAGTAAGTAAGTAAGTAAGTTAGTAAGTAAGTAAACCTTTGGTAGATGTTGACGGCTCTACTGATTCACTTGTTTGTTTATATCTTACAACGGATAATTGATGTAATATAATTTTATTGGCACAAAACCGGTATATGTACATGTTTATTACACATTAAATCATTGTAATCATATGTATATGTTTTTTTCGCATATAATGTCTTTACTTTTGTCAAGGACCACAGTTAAGACGCCCCCCACCCCTCCTCCTCCCCTCGGTGAAGGTTGGGCCTCGTTCCGCGTGTTGACACAGTCGTGGCCTAAACTTGTGCCATGGCCCTGGCCCTGGCACGGCGTGAGTTTAGCAATGGCGTTTAAGGGGTAATTTGTGGGTCAGAACCCTTTTTTTTTCTTCAAGGGCGGTGTTTGGAACAGTAATGGTAGTCGGAAGGGCGGGTGCGAGTGTGTGGGTGGGTGGTTGAGGTGGAGTGTGTGTGTGTGTGTGTGTGTGTGTGTGTGTGTGTGTGTGTGTGTGTGTGTGTGTGTGTGTGTGTGTGTGTGTGTGTGTGTGTGTGTGTGTGTGTGTGTGTGTGTGTGTGTGTGTGTGTGTGTGTGTGTGTGTGTGTGTGTGTGTGTGTGTGTGTGTGTGTGTGTGTGTGTGTGTGTGTGTGTGTGTGTGTGTGTGTGTTTGCGTGTGTGTGGTGTGTATGCGCGTGTGAGTGTGTTTGTTTGCATGTGTGTCTGTGTGTTTGTTTGCGTGTGTGCGTCTCTGTATGTGTGTGTGTGTGTGTGTCTATCTGTGTGTGTGTGTGTGTGTGTGTAAGGGGGTGGTCGAGGCATGGGTAGTCTGATGGATAGCACGGGCGTCCGTGGCCACTGTAGAGGGCGGATGTGGCACAACTCTTACCGACACCCACATTCTTTCCCCCTCTCCCACTTCCTCCTTCTCCTTCTTCTCCTCTTTTTCCTCTTCTTCTTCTTCTTCTTCTTCTTCTTCTTCTTCTTCTTCTTCTTCTTCTTCCTCTTTCTCCTCTTCTTCTTCTTCATCTTCTTCCTCCTCCTCCTCCTCCTCCTCCTCCTCCTCCTCCTCCTCCTTACCCCCCCCCCCTCCTCCTCCTCCTCCTCCTCCTCCTCCTCCTCCTCCTCCTCCTCCTCCTCCTCCTCCTCCTCCTCCTGCTCCTCCTTCTCTTCCTCCTGCTCCTCCTTCTCTTCCTCCTGCTCCTCCTTCTCTTCCTCCTGCTCCTCCTTCTCTTCCTCTTCCTCCTCCTCCTCCTCCTCCTCCTCCTCCTCCTCCTCCTGCTCCTCCTTCTCTTCCTCCTGCTCCTCCTTCTCTTCCTCCTGCTCCTCCTTCTCTTCCTCCTGCTCCTCCTTCTCTTCCTCCTGCTCCTCCTTCTCTTCCTCCTCCTCCTCCTCCTCCTCCTCCTCCTCCTCCTCCTCCTCCTCCTGCTCCTCCTTCTCTTCCTCCTGCTCCTCCTTCTCTTCCTCCTGCTCCTCCTTCTCTTCCTCCTGCTCCTCCTTCTCTTCCTCCTGCTCCTCCTCTCCCTCCTTCCCCTCCTCGTTCTCCTTGTTCTCGTTCTCTTCGTTCTCCTCGTTCTCCTCCCCCTTTCTTCCTCCCTTCATCCTCCTCCTTTCTCCACCTTCATCCTCCTCCTTTCTCCACCTTCATCCTCCTCCTCCTCCTCCTCCTCCTCCTCCTCCTCCCTGTATCCCCCTCCTTTCTTCGACCTTCTTCATCCTCCTCCTCCCCCCTTCCTCCTCGTCCTCCCCTCCTCCTCCTACATTGTTTTCCTTCCCCCCCCTTCTTCCTCCTCCTCCCCTCCTCCTCCTCCTCCTCCTCCTCCCTTTCCTCCTCCTCCTCCTCCTCCATTTTTTTCCATTTCCCCCCTTCTCTTACCATACCTCTTTCCTTCCCCCTCATCCCCCTCCCCCTCCCCCTCCCCCTCCCCTCATATATCGCGCCCTCGTTACCACACAGTCGTTATATCTGAACGCTCGATCTCCACATAAATAGGAATGGCGGGGGAGGAGCTACGGAGCTGCGAAGGGAGGGCCTGGGGTGGGAGGAGGAGGAGGTCCTATACAAGGCGTTTATGTCAGCCCGGTTTCACAGCATTGGAGGATGGTTCTCAGATGTGGGTGGCAGGATGTGGTCGGGCGGCCTGGCCTGCATGTGCGTTTTGTTACTGAGGCATTAGCGGCTAAGGTCTCTCCACCTCTCTTTGTATGCCGTTTCATGTGTTGCAAAATCGTCTCTCTCTCTCTCTCTCTCTCTCTCTCTCTCTCTCTCTCTCTCTCTCTCTCTCTCTCTCTCTCTCTCTCTCTCTCTCTCTCTTTCTCTTGCTCTTTCTCTGTCTCTGTCTCTGTCTCTGTCTCTGTCTCTGTCTCTGTCTCTTTGTCTCTGTCTCTGTCTCTCTCTCTCTGTCTCTCTCTCTCTCTCTGTCTCTCTCTCTCTCTCTGTCTCTCTCTCTCTCTCTCTCTCTCTCTCTCTCTCTCTCTCTCTCTCTCTCTCTCTCTCTCTCTCTCTCTCTCTCTCTCTCTCTCTCTCTCTCTCTCTCTCTCTCTCTCTCTCTCTCTCTGTCTCTGTCTCTGTCTCTGTCTCTGTCTCTGTCTCTGTCTCTGTCTCTGTCTCTGTCTCTGTCTCTGTCTCTGTCTCTGTCTCTGTCTCTCTCTCTCTGTCTCTGTCTCTCTCTCTCTCTCTCTCTCTCTCTCTCTCTCTCTCTCTCTCTCTCTCTCTCTCTCTCTCTCTCTCTCTCTCTCTCTCTCTCTCATATATATATATATATATATATATATATATATATATATATATATATCCTTCTTCTTCTTCTTGTTTAGGAATGGTGTGTCGGGTTTCTGTATGGGATTCGATAGGAAGCACGGCAGGGTTATTAATTTCTCATCGTATTTTCCTTCTGTCACCGGTAGATGCCCCCGCTTGATATTTATCTGAATGTTAGCTCGATGATCCCCGCAAGACTTGAATGCCAGCGACACCGTTATCAGGACAAGTAGGTTTTGTCGGCCTTTATCTCAGTGCTCCTTGAAAGGCCACTTCGCCGTCTCCGCGCCCGGCCCTGCAAACCTTCCGGTATTATTGGGGAATGGAGATCAGATGAAAGCCATCATTTTTACTGAATGATTGGCGGGAAAGAGGGTTCAAACTCACTCACGCTACGTTAACAACCCGAGGAAACAGTTGCATGCCGATATAAGCACGATACTGTATTATCTCTTACTTTGATGGGAAGTTGTTGATTTATTAGATATTGCTTGCCCGCGAAAGATATAGGTAGATGTACGGTATTGCATTCATTGTTTTATACATATTCGATTAATTGGTGAATAAGATGTGTATGTGTGTTTGTGTTTACTTAAAATGCGTTTTGCTTGTATGTGT
>NC_061824.1:4918569-4926069 GCF_019202785.1 Penaeus chinensis
AAGTGGTATGGAAGGAAGAGAACAAAATGAAAAGGAAATTGGTAAAAGTGTAAGAACCAGCAGAAGCGAGTCCTATCTAAGTACTTGCTAGAGGAAAACAGCTGGATGAAGCTAGAAAAAAGGACATATATGCTACCGGTACACACGTAGATAAGTACAAAAACGGATAGAACGTTGTGTGTGTGTGTTTGTGTGTGTGTGTGTGTGTGTTTGTGTGTGTGTGTGTTTGTGTTTGTGTTGTGTGTGTGTGTGTGTGTTTGTGTTTGTGTTTGTGTGTGTGTGTGTGTGTGTGTGTGTGTGTGTGTGTGTGTGTGTGTGTGTGTGTGTTCGTGTATTCGTGTGTGTGTGTGTGTGTGTGTGTTCGTGTATTCGTGTATTCGTGTGTGTGTGTGTGTGTGTGCGCGTGTGTGTGTGTGTGTGTGTGTGTGTGTGTGTGTGTGTGTGTGTGTGTGTGTGTGTGTGTTCGTGTATTCGTGTATTCGTGTGTGTGTGTGTGTGTGTGTGTTGTGTGTGTGTGTGTGTGTGTGTGTGTGTCGTGTGTTCGTGTAGTCGTGTGTGTGTGTGTGTGTGTGTGTGTGTGTGTGTGTGTGTGTGTGTGTGTGTGTGCGCGCGTGTGTGTGCGCGTGTGTGGGCGCGTGTGTGGGCGCGTACGTGCTTATGTTTGTGGTGTGTGTAGGTAGTCTCTATGCCTCTGTGTATATTCGCCTAATTTATGCAGTATAATTATTAGTGACAGTATCAATATGAATGGAATTATTTAAATTAAAATCAAGTTACATGGATAGACACATCAGCAGCCTTTCAACAGAACGAGATTTGCACTTCGGTCGCAGTTGTGCAGCAAGGGACACCCAGCGGTCAGGCCACGAGAGAATAGACGAATGAGTGATAGACAAAGAAAGATTCTAATAGACTCGCGAGCGGAGTTGAGTCAGCGTTCGCGAAGGACTCAAGGATTATTCGTAGTCACGTGTTCAACTGTTTACAAGAGCCTCGCCTCATGCCCTCACCTGCCGCGGGTTTTGTCATTTCAACGTGACATCCTAGTGTGGATTACCTGTTGGGGAGCGGAAAGAAGGAATGTTTGGAGGAGGGAGTATTGTGTGACACTTTCTTTTTTCAAATAGGCTTATTTATGTCTATTCTGTAAGGCGGATATACTTAGGATATGACGTCACGAGTGAGTTATCTTGAGGTGAGCCGTGACGTCACCAACCCACCCCTCTATCTTATCCCTCCTCCTCCCCTTCGCTCCTTCCAACCGTTTCAAATAGTTGTGGCATGAATAATGACGTTATCAGCTCTGAGAAAGAACACACCTTTCGGTGAGACAAAGATATTTTGTTAGTATCTCCCACGATGGTTGTTAAATGTTTCATTATCTCAATTTTGTCTTTTGTAGGATAATGATTGCTATAGATAATATCCGGCAGCGAATGGAAAATGTATTTACTCTTAATGGCGGCGCCCCTGAACTCTGCATCATTGCTAATGATAGAGGCGACCGGATGGCATTTCGAGAGAGAGGGAGAAAGTGCGCCAATAGTCGCTGGTGATTAAGGCCCCAGATACTTAACTGCTGGTCCGTAGGCCTTGATTCATAACTGAGACTGCACTCGCAACACAGATTTTGCAACCGGTCTCGTGTAGAGTAATCTCGTGTCGTTAGCTTGCAAGGCCTCAATTCCTTCTGCGGTTAGTCGACGAGGCAGGAACCCCATCCGCAAGCTGACGTAATACAGTTGTTAATAACTTTTTAGTCTTGAGATATTACCATGAGCTGGGATTCACTCCGCTGGCGCGCGCACGCACATCACGCGGAAAGTGAACCTGAAGAAGACGGTCAAACACACTCGGCGGGCGAGGGTTGTGTGACTGCGCATGTAGTTTGTCTGTGCAGTATCCTCCAGCTCAGATCTTGGTTTGACATCACGAACAGGAAGAAAATAGTTGGGTTGCCGGACTGACAAGTGCAGACACACACGTAGAGGCATTAATGTCCGACTTAGAGAATGGAATGAACAATATAGCAAACAAGGTATTGAATAATCTGGCAGGCGAGAAGCATGGAGTGAGAGTAGGAAAGAACGAACTTTTTTCTCTCTCTCTTTAAGAAAATATTGTTATGGAGCCTGGTAGAGAGAAACAGATATATTGGTAGACACGAATAAGTATTTTTACTGAGTAAAATGTTTCTAGACAGACAGACAGACACTTGCATTGACACATAAGCGGACAGATATAAAAAGAGGTTTATCGAAAGGGGACAAAAAACAAGCACAGATGAATAGCAGGATACAAATTCAGTAAAAGTGCACGAGTATGCATTTACGGATCCAGCATGACACCTCAAGGTCAGCGGGGCGACGAGCCAAAATTCGAGGTGCATCTCCCTCCTTCCGACAAACGGTCTGGCGGTCGCGGTTCGTCTGGAGAGCGGAAATTGAAGAAGCTCTCCGTCCCGGAGATCGCGAGCAACGCCTCTCTTGGTCACCGCCGGCGTGTCGGAAGGGCGTGCGCTCATTCCCGGAGGCACACTTCGCTGGCGGGTGATATTACCCGCCATGCTCTAAAAGATGCGTGGCTTTTTGGGAACCGGGTTATTGGATGGCGGTCGAGAGGGCGAGGAGGAGGCAAAATGAGAGGGGAAGAGGAAGGGCGAAAGAGATATAGGAACAGAGGTGGGGAGAGGGGTATGGAGGAAAAGTGGTAAAGAGAGAGGGCAAAGAAGGTATGGGAACGAGAGAGAGAAGAGAGGTATAGGTGAAAGGAGGTTCAATGATAAAGCAAAAGAGAGGGGGAAGAAGGTTTGGGAACAAGAGGGAGAAGGAGGGAAATATGGGAAGGAGTAGGAGAAGAGAGGCACAGAGGGGAATAAAATAAAAGGGAGATAGGCATGGGGGAGCAGAGGGGTATAGAAGAAAGGGTAGAATGAGGGAGAGAATAAAAGGTAGAATGATGGAGAAAGGAAGGGAGGAAAGATATGGAAAAATGGGTAGAGTAAACGAAAAGGAGGGAGGGAAAGAATTAGAATGGGATATGGAGATGAGAAAGTTTATGGCACAGGAAAGGGAAGATATTAACACACGAGTGAGGGCATAAGGGAGAAGAAAATGGAGTTCCTGCATTGTAAATGGGAGATAGAAGGAGAATCAAAAAGATGATACATAAGGAAGGAATGATTAGAATATAAAGATAATTGATATATGATGATGATAGATTTTGGGTCATTAAGAGAGGATAATGATGACAAAAAGCTTCTCTGATGTAAGGAACAATGTTGGAAGAAAAAGTGCATTAAAGATAATTACAGGAAGACTGTGACGGAATTCGTTCAGGTTTGTTTATCATTTGAAAGTATCCATTTGCAGTGTGAAATATCAGGTAAAAGAATATCACCTATCTGACAATGTAGTTTTTATGTTTATATTTTTATTGAAAGGGTAAATTTGGTGGGAAAAATCTTACCAAATGTTCAAAGTTTTTAGGGATTCTCTGCTATGTGAAGATGTTAGTGGGTTTTATCTTTTATGATATTATAATGAAACTATTTTGGTCAAGGTGATACAGGTGTTAATTTGCATCCCTGTGACCTTGTGGTGTATTTGCATATATTTCCTACTCCTTTTTCTTAACATGAATTCTGACTCATGGTATGGCAATCTGAACATTTAGTTCTTACGATATAACAATGGATTGTAATATAACAGATTTAACAGATTTAACAAATGATGTCGTAATCAGATGTATATAACCTTATCTTTATACATAGATTTACCTTCTATATAGTTTTATGAGACATATGGCAGGTACCTTTTACAACAAGAGTTCAAAGATTATTGTTTGACAAGTGGATTAGATAAACTTTGGAAAAGAAGCTGAGAGATATTTGAAAACCCTCCACTGGTTAGCATTATGGGTAGTTTAAAGAAATAGTTCATTATGAATCTGTTTAAGGTCCTGTGTAAATAAGGTCTGTGTCCATACAGAAAGTGGAGACAGCCTTTTGTTAATAACCAACTGAAGAAATGCTAATGTAAGGAAAACGCATACTAATGCTTGGAAGTAATAAACTATATTACTTGCTAACATTCTGTACTTGGTTGTAATTTTATGTTTTGATGTTTTCAGAGCAATTCCATCACATGGGAACATAGCTGCATTAAAACTCACAGTATTTCATCGCAATGCCCTTGGGCTTGATGAATTTTTGGGGCAGATTGAACTTCCCCTTAGTGAGTTTGATGTCTATGAAAGACCCAGGAATAGGTAAAGTTTTGAAATCATGAATTTTGCCTTTTTTTGATTTGATACCAATATTTAATTAGTCTGTGTAATTTATCTTTTCTTTGCAATAAAGAAACAAAAAAGCAACTGGATAAAACATAACTTCAAATTATATAAAATTAGACTTATGATTATAAATTTTTTTCCATACTAGATGGCATCGTTTGAAAGGAAAACCAGAGAAGGACCGCAAAAAGGGAGAAAAAGAAAGAGGAGACCTTGAGGTTAGGGTTGCATTCACAGTAAAATCTGGATCGCTTCTGGATGTGTCTAATAAAACAAGTAAAAATAAATCCATAACATCTTTAAAGAATCTAGGTAAGTGCTAACTCTAGGTATTTGTCATTCATTTAGTGTATGTCTTATGATGTATTGATGTTAATATGTATATAGACATGTTATTAATGTGATCTTTTTCACTTTTACAGGGACTAACTTGTTTATCAGATTCTTTGATAACAAAAAATGAATAGTAATCCCTAATGTGTCTTTTGTTATTCCAGGTGGTAGCTTAATGAGTTTAGGCAGCAAAGAAAAAGCAAGCTTAAAGAATTTTGCCAAGTCAGTCAGTAAGTTTCAGTTGTGATCTTTGCAGTATGCATTTTATTTTATAGTACACTTAAGTAAATAGATATATATAGAAAATTATTATGTACTTGATTTTTAACATTTGCTAAATGGTTAGATATTATTTGTGCATTTTGTATTTTGGAAGTATTCTTGTACAGATACTGAAAGGCTATGTGGTATGATATCATTACAGGTCATAAAATAGACAAGGTTGCACACAAGCCAGGCAAAAAGAAGAATCGTAAAGAGAATCGAGACAACCAAGGCTTCCCCCAGGAGTTAATGCAGTCACGGCAACATGCTGGAGAAGCAGATCCGGGTGTTATATCCGATAGTGATGATGAAGGATTTGGGGTATGTAATTCATGCTGAGAGTATAACTGTACACTAGAAGTCAAGAGAAGTACTATCTACCTTTTGCAGGAAGAAAGTGTACAGTAACATACTTAAAGAATTTGCAAGTGTTTTGTGCTTTGTTTCTTGTTAGAAAATATAAGAAATATATATATTTTTTATTATTTATGTATTGAAATGCTTATGAGTTTGTCTGTTAAGTGTCTATGCTTTAATATGTTTTTCATATGTGCATTGCATTTTGTGCAGATAAAAAGTTTTGTGTGTTTGTGTGTGTGTATGTGTGTGTAAATTCAGTCACATGTAATTTGATGTTGACTGATTTGCCAACTTAACATATGAAATTGAAACCAGCAAGAAAAAATATGTATATAATTTTTATGTTAAAGGAGATTTATAAGAGAGAGTGACAGTACCTAAATATTAATTTCTGCCATTATTATCTATAATAAATAGCTCCCATGACTCTGGAAGGTTATTTATGATTCCATAATTTTGAACTTTCCTCGCAGTTTGATGAAGAAGTCACAGTTAACACTCGCTCCAGTAGCCCCTATAGCACCATATCCAGAGGTTCTTCTCTCCTTCAGGAGTCTCATGGTAGGTATTGCTGTGTATAACATGATAATTTTTTGTTTTGTTAATTATTTTTCAAAAACAAAGCAAAAAAATACTGATTCTAGATTTTGTAAAAAAAATTGTAACAAGAATTGGCCATTTAACTGCCATTTATTATTATATAATGAAGGAAGATCTTCCTCTCATGTACTGTAACCATAGTTCTTCATGTATTATCTGTTTGGAATCTATTTCACGATTTGTAGATTTTCCCTGGAAACAGTGAATGCTGGGGCCTCTTCATTGCTTTTAATTTGCTTATGACCAGATCCTAATATCAAGATTGTATTGGATACTATTGTATGTTTGATACTTCTCCTGTTTAAAGCATTCCTTGTCTTGCAGAGGATGAAGCCCTGCGCCATAACAGTCACAACCTGTCCATCCCAGAAACCAGACCTCCTCCAAAACCAGCTCGTCTTGGAGGTAAGTCCCTGTTTACTCCTTGCTTGATATCTGTCATTCTTTTTCCAGGAATATATTTGTTCATGTGCTCAGAATGTTTTTTTTTTTTATTCATTTATTTATTTATTTATGTTTTTATGAGAGATCCCTTTAAGATAAAAATAAACTAATTTGGACTTCGATGGTACATTGTTATTAGAATGACATTGGATGGTTATAATTTCAGTCATGAACCCTTCAAAACCAATTTTTCATATAAAATGAATTGGCAATTGTATTTTTCATATTCTGTTATAGTTTCTGGTGAAGAAATTTCTTGTTTTTGTATAGATGTGTTTGTTTTGTGCTGTGTATATTATCTATGCTTATGTATATCTAACATGTACTGTATTTAGCTTTAAACCATAGGTGACAAATATTATGAGTAATGCTATGTTTATATGTCAAATGTCTCAGTAATGTACCATAGATATATGTCTCTGTGTAGTACTGCTCTCTTAAAGCTTATTTGTGGCTGCTCTTTTGTTTAGATGATGGTTCCTGTATTCCAGTATAATGGTTTTAGTCATGTTATCTCACTGGCATACTAAACAGAAATGTGAATGCTGATTGTCCATGTTGTCTTGTTAACTTGAAATACTCCGTTCCATTCTTGTTAAGATGTCCTGTGACAAATGGTAAACTAATTCAGTACAACTTCATATATTTGTTGAATTAATTTTGAGGGCAGCTAAGTAACATAGTAAGGGTGGCTAAATAACAGGGCAAACCACTTTTAACTGGACTGTAAATACTGCATGTATATACAGCATATATCTTCATATTATCATACTATAAGTTCCTTAACAGAAAGGCAAGTGAATAAAGGTAAAGAAAGCCTTGCAGGGGTCTGTTTTATCTTGCTATCTTGAGAGATGAAAATGATTAAATGAGTATAATTAACCTCTGTAACACTATGTTTATACTTTCAAGGACACATTAATAACATTATTTCTTATGGTATTAAAGCATATTAACCCATTGGTGCTGGGCACATATACTGTCCTCTGTTGTTTTGTTTTGTAAATATGTTTACACAAATGAATTGGTTATCAGGCCGTTTTGAATTGTTTATCCCAGTCCTTGATTTTTTTGCGAAAAAGGTTTTACTTCTAATATTATTATTATTATTTTATTATTATTATTATTATTATTATTATTATTATTATTATTATTATTATTATTATTATAATTGTTATTATTATGATTATTAAAATTATGATGATG
>NC_061824.1:4931069-4943569 GCF_019202785.1 Penaeus chinensis
AAACTACAGACAGACAGAAAGACAGACACACAGACACACAGACACACAGACACACAGACACACACAGACACACACATACACACACATACACACACATACACACACATACACACACATACACACACATACACACACATACACACACATACATACACATACACACATACACACACACACACATACACATACACACATACACACACATACACACACATACACACACATACACACACATACACATGCACACACATACACACACATACACACACATACACACACATACACACACACATACACACACACACACACACACACACACACACACACACACACACACACACACACACACACACACACACACACACACACACACACACACACACACACACACACACACACACACACACACACACACACACACACACACACACACACACACACACACACACATTCATATATATATATATATATATATATATATATAAATATATATATGAATATATATTATACATATATATTTATATATGTATACATATGTATATGTATATATATATATATGTATATATATTCGTCTGTATGTATGTGTGTGTATCTATAATAGATATATCTGAGACTCAAGGAAAAAGGTTAAGGTGAGATCAAATAGGTCTAGTTATTAACACCTTGCTGAGTAATCTGTTTGTGTAAATAAAATTACTAAAATCATAGTGGACTGGGCATGGATATATATACCCTGGGTATGTATATACATGTCCTCCTTGCATCAACTGGTTAACTTATTCTATAAGTTCATAGCTGAACTAAGTTTTATTTTATTTAGGATACTAAATGTTACATTAGACTTGATCTTGGACGTAGATTGAAGAACCCTTATTGACTTGCAGGCCATGTGGATGTGCCCGTCATAGCAGTGGAGCCCATGCCCCCACCATCTCCTCAGTCCTCAATTTCCTCTCACTCTCAGGAACCTTCAACCCCTGTAACTGCTTCCAACCCACCCATGATGTTCCCAAACCTAACCCCAATTAATCTCTCCACCCATAATGATTCGCAGTCATCTCGTGACAGTGCTTCATCAGATTCTGCAATGACTATGTCACTAACTAGTAGTATAACCACCAAAGATAACTCGATACCAAGTTTGGAGCCAGTTTCCCCTGAAGTTACCCCAGAGCCAACCCCAGAACCCACCCCTTCACTTAAAGAAGAGCTTAAACCCAGTGTGCCAAGAGAACCTCCTTCTCCAGAGAAACCTGTTCGATTTAAAAGATCTTCTAGTGTTACTGAGACTACTGCTCCACCTTCTCCTGCTTCTGTAAAATCTGAGCAATCACTGGCAGTTCCATCTCCAACTAAGGGACGTTCACTTAGTACTTCAGCAGCCCCAAAAGTTATGGAAAGAACAGTCATTACTCCTCCTTCAAAGGAACGTTCATCTCCAAAAGTGTCAGCTCTTGAGTCATTGGTATCATCTGCATCAAAAGTATCATTGGTTGAAAGGGCCCTTATTTCTCCAACTACTCCACCTACTCTTGAGAAGAGTGACTCTAGCCAGAATATTTTGGATGTTAAAGCACCAAGTGAACAAAATGGGTTCAATGTATCTGCTCCACCAACTCCCACCACACCTAGTGCTTTTACATATAACTTTGGATCTGGCTCAGCCACACCCTCTACTCCTGCTACTCCCAAGGAGAGCAGTTCTGGTCCCACTCCTGCCACCCCAACTTCCCTGACATCCCGAGGGACCCCAGGGCTGGCTGAGCGGCCCAGTGCTGCAGTGGTGCGTTCTGGGTCCCTTCATGAAAAGCCCAACACTCAGCCCATCGTTGATGAGTGGGAGAGGAAACTTTATGGCAGGAATGCTAGTGAGTAGGATTGGTTACTTATGTTGGCTGTTGTTAGCTTTATAAAGATCATAGGTATTTTTTGCATACAAAGGTAGCAGCAATCATAATTGTTTTGTGCTGAGTTTGAAAGAAACAACTATGGACTAGTTGACTTCCATATAAGGATTTACACACACATTATGATTACTGCTGAGCTTGTCTTACACTTGAGCTTGCTGGGAAATTTTGTTTTACCAGTTATTTCTGCCTCTGCTGCATGAAAGAGATTTGTTTATTAACCTTAAGTGTATTGTGTATGCTCTACAGTTTAAAATAATGTATAGCATTTACACTACACTATTATTATGAAATGGAAATGAGTTTCTTTACATGACTATTCCTTTTTTTTCTCCTTGGTGTATTAGAAACTTTTATCTCATACCTTGGTATTTACAGGTAATAAACTATTTAGTTAATAGGATGGAAGGGATTATGTAATTCAAACCTACTTTTTTTTTTATACACAACTCGGAAGTGACCTGCATGAAATTCTGTTGGAAAAAAAATCGGAACTAATCTGTTTCTTTTTAACCTGTGTCCAAGTGTCAAAGCCTTTTTATTCCTGTTTTAGTATGGTAATCAGAACTTACATCATCTGTGATTGCTACAATTTGCCAATTCAGCATTAAGAAAATATGAATGCTTGATGGTATTCTAACATTGCATGCTTTATCAATGCATATGGTTTTCTTGAAAGCAGGGACTGAAGTAATCTGTAAGTAATCTTAATTTTTCCTTAACAGACTCTTTTTCTTATGGTAATCTGATAGAGTTAGTAGATTATTAATACATATGTTCAAAATATCTTTGCATGAATTCAGTTTGTAAGATGCTAATCTTGTGTTACAGAAGTCAAGAAGATTTCACCAGATAAAGCAAAAGGTTTGGTTCTAGTTATCAAATTATCTCTTCTAGATTACTGTTTTACATTTATTTGGTAAATACAGCTGTGTAGAAGAGCACAAATTTATATTTTAGATTATTATTCTCTGTTAGAATATTCTTGTATGAGTTTCAGTACAATCTGCTCATAATCTCTGAAAGATACCAAATAAGTTGTGAAACGCCTTTTGATTTTAACTTTGTTAAAGTTTAGTGATGATCATGCCTCTTAGTATAAACAGAGTTTAACTTTTTTTTAAGCAATGATATATAGAAGAGGGAATAATTATGTAATCTTTATGAGGTTGCTTAAAGACATTTGGCAAAAAATAAGCAGTAATGGCATTAGTGGGTGGTGCAAAAAAAGAAAGGAAGATTATTTCAAAGCTTGTACACTATATATCACATGTATTATATAGAAGAAAAACTGAAAATACTTTTTTTTCCACATGCAAATGCATTCTGACAGTTGATGTGAGCAGATAGACTTTGATAAAAAGCACTGAATTGGTGTAAAGCACTGTATGATTAGACATACCTTTTTTTTTTTTGTTTGCATTTATATGCATTATTCCTCTTAATTTAAAGCATAAATAAGGGCACAATTCTTTTGGCTTGTAGATTCACAGTCCTTGTATCTTCATTATAATGATAAGGAAATCAAGAAGGGAAGTGGTCATTGGTCATGATCTGCACTTGCTGATTGCACACTGTACGGCAGTATCCATATCAGGAGATTTCATTTGATGCTCCACTACAGAAGAAAATTCACCATTGATTTAATTTATTTTTTCCACCCTAACCTGCTTCTTAAGTTTCTTGATCAGTCAGTACAAGGTTAGACCTTAGTTTTCAGGTTCCTTTGCTTATCTACAATTCCTTTTCTCCTTTTCATCTCATTATCTCCCCTTTTCTTTCTCGTTTTCCCTTCTCTATTTCCCTCCTTTTGCCTGCTTTTCTCCTCTGTCTGTTTCTAATTCCTTCTTTCACACTTTCTTTTACTACCTTACTTTGCCTCATCTTCATTTTTTTCTCTTTCATTTTATTCAAACCCTTTCCCTTTCTTTGCCTTCCTCTTCTCAGTTTATTTTATTTGACTTTCAATTTGTTCTGGTTTGATCTTCCACGTTTCTTTTTATTTCCACTAATGTGTGGTTTGGTACCATACCAAACCACACATTGTCAGCTGCTCAAGAGAAAAATAGAAATACCGGCAACATATATTTATCCTGCTTTCTATGGTTAGGCTTGTTTTATGAATTAATGTTTTTGTAATGAAGCAATAATGTTCCTTTAAAGCCTACTTTTGAGAAGCTGTTTCTCTTCAATGACTGTAGCAGCACAAGTCAAGCTGGACTGCACATGGTACAATGGGATGTCATCCCAACATGAGTAACAGTCTAACCATGATATGATAGGACATCAACTGCCGTGAGTGGGTTAATAGTTGCCAGTTAGTGAGAAAACCCAGGGGTAGAATAAGCACTATTGCATATACTATGACAGGTGACCCAGTCCCCCCTTCCTTGCTTCTCGCAGGGATGGTAGTGTCTTGCAATGGAGGAAACATTACTTTGAACTGGATGTAAATGTAGGCAGCCATAATGAAATGTCAATGCATTACCACTATGCTAACTGTTCCTCTTCTTCCTTTCGTCTCCTCCCTTCCCTACCCTACCTACCCTTCCCTTGCATTTCTTGAGATAAATGGTTCTTAAACTTTTTACCACTATGTACTTCATAGTTATTGATTCTTTTACATAGTAAAAGAATCCCAAATATAATTACTGAAATCCTTAGTGTTTTCTCGTGGGTCATGACCTCCTATGGGAGGTAAGTCCCATACCTTTGCCTTAGATATCCATCCTCTATGGTTACCTAAGATACATACAATTTATAGAGAGATTCTGCTTTATAATGTCATATTAGGAACAGCACTAATTGTGGGAATTCATTTGCACATACATACAGTATTTTCTTCTTTCTTGTAGACTGAATTATGCTAAAGATGTTTGATATGTTACTAGTAATTGGGTATTCAGAGTAAAAGAGAAAAGTAATGGAACCCAAATCAAAGCCTATTTAAGTAATGCTTTCTAATGCTGTAGATTATTGTAATTACCAATGTATAAAGATTTGAAGGGAAAACAATGATTCACTCCCTATTTTACTGTTCTCTATTATGTGGACTACAAGGATCTTTTCTAATATTGGTTTTATTGCAGTTGTTGGAAGTATGGAGAACATGAATAGAAGTGATAGTCGATCTTCCCTTGGTAATTCACGTTCTAGCAGCACCCAAGATGTTACACGAGGAGAGGAACCTGGAACAAGGTAGGATCAGCAGTGGTCATCAAAAAAAGAGCTCATAGTGGATATTTTTTGTAACTTCTAATAGGCTTATTAGGTATCTTTTGACAGTCTGATTTATTATTATTATTATTTTTTTTTTTTTTTTATGGAGGCTGTTATGTAGTTTCTCAGAAGTTGTGAAGATTGTGAAAAGTTCTTATATTTTTACAGTTGTCCTTTGTATTTTTAAGCCAAAAAAAAAAAATTTACTTTTCATTCCTTTCAAACTGTTTACCATATTAAATTAAATAGTAGTATTAATGTGTGTGTTGATGTGACAGGTTCCCAGAAATAAAGGCTTTGCGTCTTGAGAAGAAATCAAGAGAAGATGGTGACGAAACTGAAGGAAAAAAGAGACGAGGCAAAGTTGGAGGACTTAAATCCAAACTCTTTGGAGGAAGTAAGCATAATTTTTTTTATGAATTAAATGATAGATTTCATAAAATTGTTTGGTAATCAATTGTTGGAAGTATGGTATTTATTCTTGAGTTGATTTACACTTTAAAGTAAAGTAAAGTAAAGTAAAGTAAAGTAAAAAAAAAGAAAAAAAAAAGATAGGATATTGCCATTATATGACTATGAGAAGTTGCTTTGCCTGTAATTTTCAATGAAAATAAATTTCTATTGTATTTTCTCCGTACCTTAGATAGTCGAGAACGCATTGGAGAAGAAGATGGACGGTTTGTTGAGGGAGGAAATGATCGTCTTCCACATCCTCCAACACATCAGTCACGTTTGCCTCAAGAGATTCATGATAAATTTGCTGGGAAGTCACGAGAGGTTTGTGTCATTGAAAGTGACTTTTGGATTATTTCAGAGAGTTTTATTGTTATTGTGAGAGCTTTTACTTACTTGTTTATCATTTCTGCTAATATTGGTGTTAATTATATATATATATATATATATATATATATATATATATATATATATATATTTTATTTCAGTAGATAGCATATTTTATTACCCATGTTTCATATCTTTCTACAGGATTTACTTGAGATGATTGTGAACCTGCAAGCATCAATAGAAAAGAATGCTCGCCACACTAGGGATCTTGAAGACTATATTGATGGTCTTCTTTTGCGAGTGATGGAAACCACACCAAACCTTCTACAAGCACCCATCACTAAAGGCAAAAAATTAAAGTAATTTATTTTTCATTTTGTGTTTTTTCTTGTTAACAAGTATATGAATTTCAACATATATGATATAACACAGATTACGGAGAAGGATCAGTATTTCTGAATATTTGCTTATAAACTTTGAATAATACGTATTTATTTGATGTATATTTTTTTACTGAAAAGCAGTGCTGTGATATCAATAAGTTTACAGAATACATTAAAAGCAAGCAAGATCAAGTTAGTATGTAGTATGATGTAGATCACCAACAGATAAATGGTGACCTGCTTACCACATAAGATTTATCATTTCCAGCAGGCATAGTTTGTGTTAAGTTTGAGAAGGTAAATATGTTTTATGTTGGTGGACTGGAAAGTAATGAGGAAGCTGATTATTTATGTAAGCATTGGTACATTGGCTAATGCTTTTCTGCCAGGGGTAGTTTCAGTAATGTAGTTGATGAAGAGACTTCCCATGGTATTATGATTAAATTTATATTCCTTTAAATAGATCTGAGAAATTTTAATCAGTTGATTTTCACCTATGTGGTAATGTACATACAGTGGCTAGTTATTATTTGTACAAAGTGAAAAGAAACTGTTCTAGTGTACATTAACATCATGTACATCTATATGACTGTATTAAATGGAAGATACATTTGGTACTTCTCAGCAACTAATAAAGACATCAAAAACAGTACTGGTCAAGAAAACACTACAAAGTAAGTGTTGCTGATAATAGCATGCTATGATGTGTGATTGATTGAGTTCATACCCAGTATAGCTTGAGTGTTTTTCATCATCAGAATGAAAAAAAAGAAAAGAACTATACTATTTATTATGAATAGTTCAAAAAAGTTTAAAAGCATTCCAGGACTTGACCTCAATTTTCTCTGTTGTGTACAAAACCTCATTTCATGTAGTATATACCTTATTTTAGCTTGTATTGTCAAGTATTGTTCATGCTTTTCATTGTAAATGCACCCTTTCCAATTTAATGCCTGAAGCTCACTATTATTTTCTGTTAAAAAAATCTGAGAAAAAGATACAAGATTCCTCTTGCTTAACATTATTGCATTTGATGTATTGCATGATTCAACTTAGCAAAGATACCTTATCATGTGCCTGATATTATGCATACACATTGAATATGCTTTTCTGGTATATGAACATGTATACAAAACAGCAATATATATGAATGAAGATTCTGCAGTATGATAAATTGTATTTTCTTTTCTTTTCCATACTATGTTATTTTTACCATACAGCCAATGCAGGTAAGGTTATTTATGATATATGCAGTGAACTTGCTAATGGCAATACAAAAGTTGCAGTGTCTCTTTAGCTTACTATTACCAGTTGCATCTGCTACAATTTAGCATATTTTCAAACTTGAAATCTCCTTTTCAGAGTGTTTGGCCGCTCCTAAAGAAGCTTGATAGGAAATTCCATCCAGGACTTACTTCCCAGACACTTCACTGTTTGCTTGGTTTTGCAGCATCAAGCAGTTTAAGATTTTCCTTTGGGCTTCCAGTATCACAGAACTATTGTGTAAATATATTGGGCACTGTTTAACTGTAAATTTTTTGTTTAATTTGTTTCAGGAATTTTTAGTGTGGGGTAACATCTATGCAGTTTTATATAAATAGGAAATAAAAGATGAGGATTTTTTGTTACAAAGCTATGACTTTCAAAATGTAAATATTATAAGATCTTTTTATCACTTTCCAGAATTGTACATGAAAGAGAATATCATTGTATTGTTTTCTCACTATAATGGGAGCATAAAAGAAAATATACTACATTATAAGATAATCAAAAGGATGTTTGTAATTGATAAAAAAAAAATTCACTAAACAGTCCATTGATTTTGATGTCAATAGAGAGTAAGAAAATGTGTATTTATTCAGGTCGTGAGAGCATTTGAGCATTTTTTACTCTCTTCACCCAAGTCTCCAGAAAGTAGTAAAATCTATGGCATTAGATCTTAACAGAGATAAGACTTTTCTCTCTATTCATATTCATCTGGTACAGAGTTTATGAAAGAGGGTTGCTGATTGTTACTTAAACCAGAAGTTTTTTGCTTTGGTCCATGAAATTGTTTTTATTAAGAAGTTATTTTGGATAAACTTGGTATGACAACTAAATGCGAGTAGTAGTTATGTATATTTCTCTTGTATGGTCATTAAAATTCAATTTGTAATCTCTTCATTGGACTTGCAGTATTTAGCCAGTGCCAAAATTAAAGCAAGTTAAATATGCAAGCCTCTATTGTTTGTGTATGACTTCGGCAAAGATATTATGCAGTCCTTTCTTACAGTTATAATGTTATTTATCTTTATAAGTTCATGATTTTTATGATCCTTCTCTTTTTACTAGCTAAATGTGGCTTCTTACAAAACAGTTGGATGTTGTTACTTGTATTTTGAAGTTCTATTTTGTTACGCTTTGTCTTTGGATTATTTCATTGTTTCTTATGCATTGTAGGTCATTTTGAGGAGGCAGTACAGTTGATATGAAAAAAGGCACATTATTTTTTGAAATTCAAAGTAAGAGACCACTTATTTTGATAATTGTGGACTTCCATTTTTAATTTTGAAGAATTGTAAATGTTAGTGTTAAGCTGTTATCTGAGGAATAAGTGTTTTATTGTATGGCAGATGTACTGTTCTCTTGGATTATGGAAAATGTTCCATCTGTTTGAATTAATTTACTAAAGGTTTGTGATTATTTAGGAACTGAGGAATTAGTGTGTGTGCAAATGCTAATTTTGAAACCATTAATTTTTTTCTAATGTTAAACTTCATGAAATAGATTTCTTTATCTTCTGTTCATTTGTTTTGAGGCCAGAGGTAAAATAACTGCATTGTGCATAAAACTGTTTCATTTTCTGTAACATTCCCTTTGGAACCTGTTTAACTGTCTAGCATTGTTATGTACTTACACTTGTAAGGGGTATTTTCTTGCATTTCCTTTCATATAATGCTTTATTGTATATTGTGTATTACAAAGCTTTACAAGTGTCCATAACTATATTGGAGTGTCAGATGGATTGAGACTCCTAGTTTTGTGACAAAGTTGTGATAAACATGGCCTTTTTAATAGTAGCTGAAATATGCAATGAATGATTGTGAAGGTATTGAATGAATGATTTAGCTGTAAATAATATGTCTTTTGTAAGGGAGTAGATATGGTAATATTAACTACAAAGACTGCAATGTAGATACTTGTAAGCATAATGCATCTATACACTTCAAATGAATTCCTGAACAGTTACACAAGGTGCTTGTATGCTTTATAAGAGTGACTGAGCAATAGGTCTCAGGTTTTGCATAGATTTTCATAGGGGGTCAAATTATTGGGTTTCAGTGCTGAGAATATATTTGCAAAGAAGTTATGACTATTTCCTCTATTTGTAAAATTGTCAAAAGATACATTTGTTTGATTTTATGAAAATATTTTGTGCTGGTTGTGACATGTTAAGGGCAAATGTGTCTTTTTGTCCATACTATAGACAGTATTAAATCTAATATCAGCAATGTATAAGTACTTAATTCGAGTACCTCTTACAATAGACTGTCATGTGAATCTCATGATACTTGTTAGAATTAGGAAAACTGGGCAAAATGTTTTATATTTACACTCCGGGCATATTATTTTGAAAGGGATCTTGTACTGTTTGATGAAATGTATGAGGTAATGTAAATTTTACATATTTATTGGGAAGATATTTAATAAATTATTTTATTTATTAACAGATAAGCAGCTTTAATCAGAATGAATGATAAGGTATTTTCCAAATGCTGTAACTAATAAGTGGTCACACATTCCTCCTTTGAGGCCTGAAGTCTAGAATTGGTATTTACATAAAATACTAAAATTATTTCAGGAAATGATATCAAAACAGGATCATGTCTGCTTGTAAACTGAGGTATAAAGAGGAAAGTGAAAGTAGACATACAATTAGTTTGAGTGCAATAAATCTCATGTTAGATTGGGATGGTGTAAAAATATAAGGTTTGGTTACTCTATCAGTTATAATTAGTGCAATTTCTGAAGAAAAAATACTTTTAAATTTATAAACTACCTATTTTGTATTTTTCTGACATTTTGATGGGGTGGTTATTAAAAGAATGTATAGAAAGAATTGTGAAAATCTTGTTATAATTACTTTTTCAGTAAGAACCATATGCAGATTTTTTTATTAATAACTGTTATTAGAAAAGAGTGTATTTGCATATTTTTATTATTATAACTGCCCGTAAGAATCTTTGGTATTTGTTGGTGTGGTGTAACTGAGAGAAATGTCTCTTGCTGTAAGAGTGTGTATTAAGAAGGTAAAACTGCAACTATTTACTGCAACCATTTTTTTCTGATTATCAAAAACCTTTGGTATTATGATGCTTAAATAGAAAAGCACAGTAGGAGGATGGATTGGTTAGTTAAAATTAATCTATGCTGTAGCTAGCTTAGAATAGGAAATCATTTACATTCAAAGTGCCTTATATAAATGGCTAGTGAGTTTATCTTCCATTGTATCTATAAAGAATATTTTGCATATTGAACATTCTTGGTTGTGATTGAATATTTAACTGCAGCAAGAAGATATGGATGTATGGATAAACATAGGGGCATATGCACGCACACTTACACTTTTAAAATCTGTAACTTTAACTTGGTCAACATTCACATATGGATACCCACACAGACATATACTTCATTTCATTTACATATATGTGTATCTTTATGTTTAACTGTCTATAAGGGTGAAAGGATCATTTAGTTTTCTTTTTTGATAGGCAAGAGACTTTTTGTAATGTAGAAACTAAAAGTTGTTAAGACTTGTAACTGAATGTATCATCCCATAGTTATTTTGATAACTGTGCATAACACATAAATAAATCATACAAATGTATATATTGTACTTATTGATGCTTTTATACCCCTGCAATATGATGCTTTATAATGTCTTTAAAAGCTGTCATTGCTTTTTATGATTTTAATATAATGAGGATGAAGTTTGTGGGAGCAGTTATTTTCAATAGTAAACATATGTTACACAGTATGTAAGAGCAAACCATTAACAGAAATTATATTGGTTACATAGACCAAATAAAAAAAAAGTGAAGAGATTAAATATCCACAGGATGTAATAGACGAGAAAAGAGGTTCTTACCTCCCTTCACTACCCTTTACTATACCTACCTAAAGTGCTGCATGAGCTTAGATGTCTAACACATTTATTTTGCTTTTAACCATTAACCATTGTGGCTCTTAACCTCTTTATACTCATGAACCCCTTTAAGAATCTGATGAAAACTATGGACCCTTTTGCCAGGAATATTCACAAACACAACTTTGCATGCAATGCATATAATGTACTTTATTTATTGAGATTTGATTGTCTTATACACAAAGTAATAAACTTCAAAGTAAGCAATCAAAAAAAGAAAGAAAGAAAGATTTTTTTTTTTATAATATATACATATATATATATATATATATATATATATATATATATATATATATATATATATATATATATACATACACACATACACACATATATGTAAATTATATATATATATACATATATATATATATATATATATATATATATATATATATATATATATATATTATATATTTATATAGGGTTGAACCTGGTGGGCAGGATCATCCTGTGGTAAACGAGCCAGGTGGCTGTATAGCCTGACTTTGTGATCGCAGACTGTGCAAGTCACAAGTCCTGTACCAGTCTCACAGTACAACCATTGGTTGGACACATGGTCCCACTGACTGTACCCCATGATCAGGCACAAGAATCTGTTACAAAAGGCATCAAGACAAGATTCCAAAGCACAAGATAGCATTCAGGTTTCACTGCTGCATAGTAAAACTGGCAGTATCTGGGCCTTGCAGACATGTAGCTTGGTCCTTCTGCGCAGGTACTGGCATCTCCAACTACACTTGTCAAGAGATTTCATGACCGCTGCTGCCAGGCCAATCTGTTTGCTGACTTCCTGGTCTGACAGGCCAGAGTCATGAACTGCACTACCGAGATATATAAAGCTCTCTGTGACCTCAATGTTCTCACTGCAAACATGTAACAACTGGACAAGATCTTCTACCAGGCCCCCAAAATCCTGGATCTTGGTCTTGGTCCAGGAGATGTCTAACCCCAGAGGCTTCACTTCATTGCTAAATATCCACAGAGCCACCACTAGGGTTTCCAGAGATTCAAATAGAATAGGAA